>NW_023615512.1:0-31056 GCF_013339695.2 Rhipicephalus sanguineus | reverse complement strand
GGTAGCAGACAACTATGGCACCAAAATCTGCTGTTGTTGTGAACTCATAGCAGCTTACGCCGTTAAAAGCAGCCGACAGGTGGCAAGGCCATATTCCCAACAAGAATTGCACCGCTGTTGAAACTAGTCTGGTCAAGCAGGCAAGTGGCAAGATCATTCACGATTGACTTTTATTGTGCTAAAGGGAAGGGAGCTCTTTCGAGTTTGGAACCAGCTTGTTTCCAAACTGAAGGCATCAACTTGACAGTGTTATGATGGCTCCATAGTTTGGCCAAGATGTCTCAGCTGTTCCTTTCCTCTACAAGTACATGGCCAGAGAGAATCAAGTGGTAATACTTTTAGCCAGTCTATTGGTGTGCTTTAAGCTTTATGTGCCTCTTTGAGAGGCCACTGTTCGTGACCACTAGGTGGGGTTGCAGGTTCAGCTGCAGATGCTGCAGAGCCAGAAGGCCCAGCGGTGCTCCAAGTGCTGCCCGAGGAGCAGAGCCCACGCTGGGGAGGCGGCCGAGAAACCGCTGCTGCTGGAGACCAGCCTACCTGGCCATCACCAGGGTGTGGCCACCATCACCATGGGGCCGCTCATGCTCAGCTGCGCCGTCTGCGCAACTGCAGCTCGTCCTTGCTCAAGGAAGCCACGGTGACCTGCGTCGCACCTCATCACAGCAAGGTGAGCTGGCCCAAATGAGGAAGCTGATCAAAAAAACTTTTCTGGGTTGTGGGAGAATGCCTTGTGGTCAGCTGGCTGCCTGTATGGTACTGCTGTTTTCAGCTTGGCCTTAAGCATCTCTAGTGCCTTTCTACAGTACCGCTTTTGACACTGGCTGTGTATTGAGCTACCTACTTGCCATGGTATATTTTGGGGGCCACCTTCTAGGGCGTGCATGATTCTTCATAAAAGTTCAAACTGCGCGAAGAAGATGGGACGGTAAGAGGAACACATACACACACTCAAGCGCAGAACTTCCAACTGATTTTATTTGAGGAAAGCACGTGAATTTATACTTTCTCAGAAATAATGAGAACAAGTACAAACGCGATGATATCTGTAAAATCCGCAACAGGATGCGTGCGTATCATGTACAGGGCAGTGATTGATGTGACCGTCTAACAGGGCTATCAAAATACATGTGCTGGAAGCCTAAAATACAGATACTGAGATACCTTTGCAAACGACGTAACGGGATATTTCGAAGATACTTTTGCAAAAGAACGAAAAAAGTATCCCGGAATACAAATACAGGAATAAAGGGAAAGAAGTGGAAATTTTAAGGGCTCGTTTTTCTTGTTATACACAACATTAATGAGAACTAACAGACAGTAATGCCAAAGAAAGTATAGGGGACGTTATTAGTAGTAAATGTAATGTAAATGTGAAGAAATGAAAAGTGGACGAAAAGAATAGCTTGCCGCGGGCAGGGACCGAACCTGCGACCTTCGATTACAGGAATACAGATACTTAAACATTTTTAAGGTACGCAGATGCCGACTTCTGCAAGTTCATTTTTAAGTGCAGCATAATATTGTGAATAATGTTGCAGTGGATTAAAATTCAAGGCAACCATATTGCTCGAATCAATAATGAACACCAGTGAATTCAGAAAAAGTATATCCGTATTACACATGCCATCTGTTTTGCTGAGAAGGTTAATGATCACGTTAATTGCACATCAGAAGCAGTAGCTTCTCATAGAGGCTGCCTTCTAACAGCGCTGGTTCAGCTTCAACACAAGACTCGCGAAATGGAAAAGTCTGTCTACCATTGTAGACGAGTACAAGTTTGCATTTAACTACCGTATATTGCCGATTATAAGTCAACTCCGATTATAAGTCGACCCCCCAACTTGCAACCCCTTCGAGGGGAAAAAAAGTTGACTCCGAACACAGCCTCATGCTGCAGCCATAGCTCACCAATAAGTTTTTCAGGAGAGGGAGTGATGCAAAGAAACATTTATTTTCCTGTGAAACATTGCTTACGACTCGTTGTCGCTTGAGAGAAGGACGCAGTCACGGTCACTGCCATCGTGTGAGCCACTGCTGCTGCTCGCCGTCGGAAGAGGGATGCCGGTGGTACTGAGATGCCGCACGTGGAAAACGCCGCGCGGACCATGTCGGTTGGCAGTCCATACCAGGCATCGTTGACCCATTGCGCCACTTCACTCAAAGAAGCACGCTTCAGCTTCCCTGTGGGTGTCTTCGGGTTTTCTTGCTGGAGCCATTCATTGTAGAACGCGTGCATGCGGTCTTTGAATGGCTTATTGAGCGCCACGTCGAGCGGCTGAAGAATAGGTGTCAGTCCACCCGGAATGATGACCAGCTCACATCCAGAGTCCGCTACCGCTTTCTTCACTAGATCTGTGATGTGGCCGCGAAAGGAGTCCAGGATGAGCATGCTGCAGGGCTTCAGCAGTGCACCCGGGCACCTGCACCACACGAGATAAAACCGTGCGAGGATAGTTTCATCGTTAAAAAAGTCCTTTTCATTCACCCGCTTAATAACTTCCGGCGGAAACTTTTCTTTCTTTGGCATCGTTTTCCTTTTGAACAGAAGAAATGGCGGTAGCTTGTGCCCGTCGGCCGTATAGCCCAACATGACAGTGAAACAGTTGTGCATGTTGCCCGTAGTCAGCAGGCGAACCTGGCGCTTCCCTTTTTTGGGACACAGTCCTCTTGCTAGGTGTATCAAACCATACAGGGGTCTGGCCGGCATTGCCGATTTCACCCAGCAAGAATGAATGCTTTGCCTTCAGGTCACTCACATAGCGAAGAAACGCGCACTGTTTTTCTTCGTAGGCATCGGGCAACCTTTGGCATACAGTTGTGCGTCGTCTTAGGCTCAGGCCGTTTCGTTTCATAAAGTCCGCGGTCCGCGAAAGGAACGGCGTGTAGCAGCGCACGCAAAGATCTTGGCCCTTTGTTTTCTCCATTCCCTCATGCACTTTTCCAACACATCGAACTTGCGCCCTGCTTCAACGTTGTTTTCCGACTCTGCGTAGAGGATCGCTTGCCGCTTGAAAGCAGTGCTGTGGTGTTGCCGGCGTAGCAGTGGCATCTTGGCGTTCGTTTGGCAGCGTCACTAATCGCGCACACCACTGCTCGCAAGCGAAGCGAAATGCAGAAATGGCAAACAGAAGTGAGTGCAAAAAGACGTGAAGGCGCATGTGACTGGTCATGTGGTTTAGTTCCCTGTGAAGTGTTGTTGCCAGCCCATACGGCGCTGCCAGCTTTTCTGTGGAATGCTGATGGTTTTTCAATGAATCGTTTCTATTGTATGAAACCAAAACTGCAAGGCGCATCGCAAGATAAATTCCTCTTTTTTTCATAGAGGATTGTTCACCCTCTATCAAAGGTTTGAAATGCTGCTTTCGAGACCGTGTTTCCCAAGCAGTTGGCATTAATGCCACGCGGCGATTTTTAAACGCGCTCCATAGTTTTGCCACTCTCGCCTCGCATGGTTTCGCTATAGTATCGCGATCATTGTGTTAGATCGCAAAAATGTCTGGCTCCGCTGCCTCTGCGGCTGATGTTATCGATGCGTCGAAAAGCAGGGAATTCGAGGACGACGACCTTTCGTCGAACCCCACAGATAAGTCGACTTTACGATTCCGTGTATAGGTTGACTCCGATTATAGGTCGACCCCCGAACTATGGAAGGTCATTTTATGAAAAAAACGTTGACTTATAATCGGCAATATACGGTAATACCGAACTGGCGCACGAAAAAAATTGGGGTGCTCCACTGGCCTTGAGAGAGATCTACGTTCGTCAGCACTGCCTCCTCGATTCTGCGGTCAGCGAATTTGGACATTTTACCATATGGGCCATTCTGTGCATGTAAGGAATCCTTCGCCGATCTCCATGTGTCGCTGACCGGCGGGGCGCTTTTGTTTGGTTGGCACAGAAAAGTCTTTAACTCTTCCAAACACATAAGCTCTATTCGAATGCAACGTTAGCGAGAATACCTGTGCTTTGCACAGTATCGCAATACATTCAATACATCGTAAAAGTATTTCACTACTGAGATACAAATACATCTTTCTAATGTATTTTGATGCAGAAATACAGATACCCAACAGTATCTCTAAGATACTATCGCGATAGTGCCCAGCCCTGCTGTCTAAGAAGTTAATTTCTTCTCTTGATAGCGATAGCGATAGCGAGGGTGAGCTTACGCAGCTACCTCCCTGTTTTGCGATAAAATATGCCTCTACGACTTCTCTTTCTGTTCTGAAATGAGCCTTCGATAAGAATTTCGTCTTATTCAGATGAGGCAAACACTTCTTGCTATCACACCTTTTTCAATGTAATGCGAGATTGCTGCTCGTGCCAGTACGCAAAGATCTGTTGTGTTCCTGTGCTCACTCATTGAAACATCGGCCGGATTGGCCTATGTATGACCGACCGCAAGATAGGGGTATCTCATATATAGACGGTTTCGCCAGCGCCTGCCGTTCTCTGGCAACATTGGGCGTTCACCGGAAGCTCTCCCTAGAAAACTTCCTGTTTACCTTGTTTTAGCGTGGTTTCAGGCTGCGTTGCAGGCCGCTGCTGCTTGTTTTACGATGTTCTGTGCGGATACAGTTATTCCGATGAAGCGCTCGAGACTAGGGCACTGCTGTGTGGTGCCAGGATGCAGTCTGCGATCCGGAACTAATTTGCTATCGCTGGTCAAGACCTTCTGTTTCCCGGCAGACGAAGGCAGAAAGAGCGCCTGGACTGCAGCAATCAGGCGAGAAAACTGGATTCCTACGAAGAACGCGCAGATTTGTTCTGCCCACTTCATCGAAGGCAAGTAAAGCGCAACGCAATCTCTAGTGGTACACCAGACAGACAGAGAACATCACGAATGAATAGCTCACGGAACCCGGACCGAACTCTAGTGGTACAGAGGCGATGCTCAGACGTTAGTCGAAGGCCCCCAATTGCAAAGAACACGTAAGACGCCGTCGTCTTCCACCCGTGGCAGATAACTTCGCTGACGCCTGTAGTGGATGGAGAAACATGAAAGTTGACTAACGCCGAAAATCCATCGGAGAGGTGTTTCTTGTAGCTGGATCCTTATCAGTAATGTGTACTGTTCGAAACAATACTCGGGACAAGAAAGCAGCAGCAGTCAACATGAATCGCGCCGCACCGCGTACGTCGCGGTGCTTACGTTTTGTTGCCCGTTGCATTTTGCTTTTTATGAGAGCGACGCTTGCGAGTGGGCTCGCATCGGTGCGAGCATCGCCTGTCGTGTTGTCGCCAACGGACATCGTCGCATTCTAGCTAATTTATCTTTCGGTGTGAGCATGGACTGTAGATGTAGGCGGGTTAACTTGAAATTTTGATCCACGAATAGTGTACTCGCGTCTAAACCGTAGTAGTTCGCGTGACTTAGACGCACATGACGTGGTCACATGAGTACGTCTTATATTATCTCAGTCACACAGAACACTTTGGATCGCGATCGGTTCCGATCGGCGCCGATCTCTTTGATAGTGTTCGGTGTGACACAAGCGCAGTAATAAGCGTTTTATCAGGATGCTGTCTGCCTAGACCAAACTTTTAAGTATGTCAACTAGCCCGTTTTAGGCATTAGAATACGTGTGATAAATCGTCGGTTCCTTTTATGCGACGTCCCGTTCCGTGCGCAACTCCACTCCTTATGTGAAAAACTGGTCTTTGTTATTACTTTTTTAATGGTGTTGTCACAGTAAGGTTAGTATCAGTTTAACCTGCGATTCTAACACATTCTAACTAAACTAGGCATGCTCTATCAGACTCGACTTGCTATCTTCTTCTTGTCTTATAATAGTGTTTTATTACTGTTTAACAAGCTTGTCACGAAAACTGAGCAATCCTGCTTACCTTTCGTCAGAATTCTGCAGTTAACATAACTTTGTACAGCAACATCGGCTGACATGCAGTCACACAGAGTGTTTCTTAATTCATCATGTAGCTACCTTTCAGGCTGTCGTTATCTCTAATTTATTGCACAAGGCAACAGTAATACTCTTACTCCAATTTCTATCGTACTAATTGTTTCTACGCTAGCACATATGTAGCTTGACATTATGACATTGCCTGTTGTCACTGTTGCGATATATTATGATCTCACACGTCGTGACCCTTTGTTGCTTTTATGAAGGAGGTAAATGAATGAAAAAAAACAATATCCTGGCTCACGAACAGCTTTGCCAATGCAATGTTTTCGTAAAGCAATTTTGAGCATCTGTACTGTGCTCTAATCAATATCGTTTTGTCTTCTTCAGGCAAGCCGTCATCTGACCCTGCTCACCCCGACTATGTTCCCACACGGTTCCTGTACAGAGTGCAACCGAATGCAGAACAACAGATTTCCAGGTACAAGCGTGCTAAAAAACGTACATCAGAGCAAATGGCTGGACCTGAGCAGGATGACGCTGAGGACTCCTCACTTGCCTGTGAATACGTTGACAGCGACACAGGCACGGATATCTGTAGCTTTGAAACTCAGACAGAGCTGACTATGAAAGATGTTTCTAGCTGCATATCAGAAAATGCAACGTTGAAAGAACACCTTGTTTATTTGGAGCAAGAGCTGGGTGCTGCCAAGAAGAAAATTTCGGAGAGTGGAAAGAAACTGGAAGCATTTACCATTTCCAAATTGACCACAGATAAGGTCATGGAGTCAGACAAGACTGTTAAGTTTTACACAGGTCTTGTGTCTGTACACATGTTCAATACTCTGCTAAATATGGTACTATCTATCTGGCAGCCAGCTACAAAAACAATCCTTGATGCAGAGCAGCAGCTCATCCTGGTACTGATGCGACTGCGTCTAGGACTCCTTGTGCAAGACCTTGCATGCCGTTTTGGCATCTCACCATGCACTGTGAGTGTGATATTCCATTCTTGGTTGGATGTTTTGGCATATAATCTCGGAAAGTTCATCGTTTGGCCGTCTCAAAAAACAGTGCAAGCCCACCTACCAGCAGCATTTAAGGACCCTCTGTTTGATTGTGTCAGAGGTGTTATCGACTGCACCGAAATATTCATACAGAGGCCAACAGCCATGACTGCCAGAAGCCAGACCTATTCCAACTATAAGCACCATAATACAGTTAAGCTACTTGTAGTGATCTCTCCCTCAGGTGCCATTACATTTATTTCCAAAGCTTGGGGTGGGCGCACATCTGACAAGGAGCTGACCCTGAATAGTGGACTGTTGGAAAAAGTAGAAGAAGGAGACGTTTTTCTTGTCGACCGAGGCTTTCGCTGTGAAGAAATGTTTGGGGCACTAGGAGCAACACTACTAATGCCATCGCTGACAAAGAAACGCGAGGTCACAATGTCAAGAAAACTATCAAGCGTGCGAATTCATGTTGAGAGGGCGATACGAAGGCTGAAGGTATTTAGAGTATTTCGGACTGTGCTGCCTGTTAGTTTTATTAAGCGACCAGGAGATGGAAGTTTTGCAACTATTGACAAGATTCTCACCATATGTAGCGCACTCGTCAACCTCCAGCCTCCTATAATCAGCGGTAATTCAAAAGACAATGATGTGCATGATTGAATGATGTTTGGTGCTCACAAATTGAAACGGCGCATATATTTAGGGCTAAGTCGTGCGCATACTTTTATTTGCAGCACCATCAGTTTGTGTAATATGTTTATAATTTTGACTTGAACACTTACGTCAGAGCCAGCATTACCTTTAAGGGGGGACGTGGCAATGAAAATTATTTTTGTTATTTATGGAGATAGAGTGATGAAATTTGGCATGCAGATGTGATATGTTGTGCTGATATCATAACTGAAATCGGTTTTGAGCTATCGTTTGTAGTTTTTGAGTTACAACACTTGATAGACTCTCATTGTCATCCCAAAATTAATTAATTAATTAGACATAAGTTCATCAAGATTTTTGCATAAGGATATTCACAAGGGCCCATTCTGTGCCGTAATGCTATTGGTTTATTTTTTAATGTTCAAATGAGCACACACAAAAATTTTTGAAATTTCTTGTACATATTGTCTTACTAACAACTTTTACAAAAAGCCAATTATAAAAATCTGTATGATGTGCAGACAAATATGGACAGCTTTACGGCACTCACCAATGTCTCAGGATCTAAGCACAGAAAACGGAATGGTTATATCTTTATTTGTTGTGAAATGGCACAGGGATGACTGACAGCAACTGTTCAAAAAATGAAAGCTGAGAAAATGGAGCTCAAAGGAAATGCAGCTAAAAGCTAAGAAAATGGAACTCTGAAGGAAGCTGGTTTTATTTTTCATTGGAGAAATGCTGCTTTGCGGCTATCTGGAGCTCTATCTGTCCTCTTTATGATGACACCAATATGGTGGCACTGTGCCAAGGGATAACTTCAGATTTGCATTTTCTAAAGCCCAATTTTCTCATAGTTTTCGATGACAGCACACTAGTAAAATGCTTTTTTTTCAACTTCTACTGCTTATTTTGGTGTAATATTTCACCATGACTTAAAACATGGTCTCAGGATTGCAGCAAAAAATAAATTGAAAAATTTAGCAATTTGACCAAATTTACCATTCCCATTGCCACGTCCCCCCTTAATGGCCAGACGCGTAGCAACATGACACAGTTATCTCGAGAATTGCTCATAGCAGCCATTGTACTAAAACATTGTTGTCGCATTTCAATCCGTGAGAAAATTGGTGGTCGTGATGTTGCTGCTACTTCCTAGGAAGTGTCAGCCTGCTAGACCTGGCCAGAAATCACTCTACCCGTGTGATCAGCATGTGTGAACAAGGTTGCCATTTTCTAGTTTCATTTGTTTCCTTGTGTTTCCTATTAGTGTGTATTACATCTATAATGAAGAAGAGAAGCACCCTGCAAAGCTCCGCAGACAGATCACCAGTGCTATGCAGGAGAGACTTGTGCTGGCTAGGCATACGCTTCTATACTGTCGCGTCTTCCAGTTCGTATTGTCAGAGCCATGCTTCAATTCTTTGTTATACACCACTTAGTACTTACACTGTCAAAAGCTTGTGATACGCGCTTTTGTCATTGCTATTAGTTGTGCAGCTTATGAGGTTTGCTGCCTAAAGGGGACCTGGGCCGAGTGACTTGTGCACCTAAACCTTCCCATATGAAAATGGCCAGTGCTTTTAAGTATACTGTACGTTTACTTCTGGTGCCCTATGTAACCAATACGATTTTTTTCCCTTTACATGAACGTTAGCATGCCGCTTTAAGTGTACGAAGTATTTCACCTTGCAATTGGGCCATTCCACAATAAATGCAAACTATATGTCGCCTACAAGTGTTGTTGAGTTCACGTGTTGGTAACGCACAGTAATACGAACTGTTTTCATGCTTGAAGTTCGATAATCTCACGAAAAGTATATTTGTCAGGAATGGGAAACATTTCTGTACTGAGCAAATGAAGTGTGGTTTAAAGCAGTAATTCATTGGCCGCGTGCGTGTAGCAAACTGTATGCAATACACACAAAACAACCTTGCAAATATCCGCATTTATTATTGCACAACACACTGACTGAATATACTAATTACAAAAAGAACATATTTCATGAAGACTTGGAACACTCAGGAAGCCTGTTTTTCAGAAGTTAACCCGAGTATACTGATGTACAACCTAATATCACAGTAGAATATAACATGAGCTGATAAAATGAAATAAATTACCTTGACATTACGACCAGTATATAAGTATTACACGTGAAATGTACAGTGACCATTAGTAAAACAACCATTTAGGTGAAATGAACCTTGCATGGTCGCATTCAAAACTGATACTAAAACTGCAGAACTTGTACAGACGGTTTCAAGAATGCAATGATAGCAGGAAGCGTAATACCCCAAAAACTACCGGTCACTTTGTTTCTGAGATTCTAACAAGAAAGGGGGAAAGTGTGTGTTTGTTTTGTCAGAGTAAGGAAAGCCACCCGCCACGGTGGTCTAGTGGTTATGGCGCTCGACTGTTGACCTGCAGGTCACAGAATCAAATCCCAATCGCGACGGCCGCATTTTCGATGGAGGCGAAAATGCTTGCGGACCGTGTGCTTAGGTTTTAGGTGCACATTAAAGAACCCCAGGTGGACGAAATTTCTGAAACTCTCCGCTACGGCGTCTCCCATAATCGTATCGTGATTTTGGGATGTTAAACACCGACTATTATTACAACAAGGAAAGCCCCTTTCTATGTTTTCAGATAAGAGGAGGGTGCTTAAAATTCAAAGGTGTCTGTCGTTCCTCTCAGTCCCGTGTTTAACGCTGTTTGCTCATGTCTTAATCATGTACCATCCAGCACAGTTAAGCGCGCTCCTGCAAAGGTACCACTTATAATGTTGTGTAGAGCATACAAGAATACTTAAAATATTTGGCGAAACACACGGAGAGAAGTGTTAAAAATTTGCGGGCTACTCGCCAAGGCTTTTCTACCCCGCCAATGCTAGTAGTCTAAGTCGGTGAACAAAACTGCAAGTAGTCCAGAGCATGTGTCTTGAAACAGCGAAACAATCTATGAGACTCGGACCAATGTCACAAATTCAACGAATTATAGTGGCCGAGTCAAAGTAGCAAACAAGAAAACTGCCTGCAAAACAAGTTGCATGGTAAAGCACACATGGCACAGTGACAGCTCATAGACAGTAGTGGGGGCTGAACATTTCATGCATACAATGCTTTACACGTTACAGGCACTTACACACTTAGTGCATACCCACGATTTTGGTGTGCGCTTGAGTTTTATGCACTTCAGGTGGAAAGCTGTACTGCAAATTGAGCATTCAATGACACGACCAGACTTCGTACCATGGCACTCGCGTCCTTTTAGCACTTTCTATTTGATTGCAGATTCTCTGTGACTGCAGCTCAGGGAATACATGGTTGAAAAAGAAAGTGGTCGCTTTCTGTAGTATAGCTGCGCAGAATGTTTCGTCAAAGCAAATAACCTCTACTGTCATGCATTCCCCTGTAAATACAACAAAGTAGACCTTGCGCCGCTCTGAAGCAGCCATTTGGGTCTGAACCTGGGCATAATAAGCATGGTTATGCCTCAGCTTTAGGTTTTCATCTAAATAGGCCAGCCTCCTGAAATTTTTTGCAGATGGATTGGCTTTGAGCGATGCAGGGCACTTAATCTCCAGCACAGCTTTTTCGCAGCATGTGCAGGATACAAGAGCATCAGGCGAAGCTGCAATAAATGGCACTTCAGGCATTACATGTAAACCGCATTCACTAAGCATAAAGTCGCTATGCTTGTCACGTTCATGGTTCATGAAGGCAGCTTTTGCTTCACTTTCCATCTGCAGTCCCCAAATAATGTTGGCAACACGTGGTGCTTTTACATAGCCCAGTATTTCGGCGACAAGTCCACCAGCCCCACTCTTGCATGTAGTTGCCCTATGCAAGATAGACGCTGTTATCCGGCCTTTCCGCTCGTCCAGCCATGTCGGCGACTGTGATTGTCCACGTGTTTTTTCTTCTATACCCACACATTGGGAATCACTAAGCTTTATACGTTCAGCCGCCTCTAGGTCGACGTCTTTGTAGATATCGCCTAGAGGAAACGTGGCAGACACCTTCCGCTGCTTGGTTGGCGGTTCAGGGCAGTGGTCAGCTGTCTCAGGAGCTGAATCGGTGGCTTCACTGTCACTAACTGATGTCAGCAAAAGTGTTGTCGGTGCATGTGTCTGCAAAGTTAAATCAACATTAACTTGTGGCAAATTAAATTTTAGTCCAATTTATGATGCAGTACAATATGTGCACACTGTTAAGTATGTAATAAAGGTATGTAATGCACATTGCTTGACAGATTGAAGATCAGACTATTTGTGAGCTACACGAGATCAAGAAAACATTTGTAATAACTTAGATGCAAAGCAATCAAACCTTTTCTTGTATCAGTCAATGAAATAAAGCAGATGTATTATGTGCATGCATTGATTAATGCTGTCCCCAGTGCTCACCTTCAGCTGAGAGCAAAAACTGCGAACTTGCTCATTTGTCCACTGTGGCACATCCTGCTGAGCCCTGGGTGTTGGCTGGGGCACTGGAGCCCCAACTTTAGGCTTGAAGAAATTAATTTCGCTGACTGGTGCAGCCTGCAAAAGTTTCTTGTTAGCCTTAGCACTTTTTAAAAAAATATAGAATGATCGGACAAAGCCAGATGCTGAAAAGAGGCTTGCTGTTGTTTTTCGTGACACTTCAATCCACTTGCATGGAACATCAGTCGGCGACGTGTTGTTCATGCCCAAGTTCACATGGGCCTCGGTGTAGAACAGCAGCGCAGCAACATGTGTACAGCATTCTCCAAGTCTGAAAGTAAGATATAAAGAGTATGGAAATCTTGACCATCATGCTAGAAGGGAATGTTTGACTTCTGCACATCTACAGCTAAAAGACTTGCCCTACAAGTACTGGCCATAGCGCACTGACAGATGGGCAGGCAATCGTTGCAACAACGAAATGCAAGGACGATAAAAACAGTAAATGTTAAAGCACATAGGGTGGCCTAACCGATAAGCTCTAGCTATTCATGAAGTGATTGGAACGTGAAATGTGGATTGCTTGTACAATCTGCTGTCAACGACACTGCTGCCTTACATGATAGGGAGTAGAACAAAAAGTAAACCTTTGTTTCACTGCTATATGCACATGCCGTTTATCATAGCACATTAAACTACAATGCAGATACCGAAGCCCTCTTCAGGTGCTGCGGGCCTTTAGATATTGTACCTAAGCAGAAATGTATGGAGAAAAACTATAAATAAGGTCAATCTAGACAGTCACTAACGAAGTGGGGTATGCTCCCCATCTACATATTTAAGTTTACGGCGAAATAAAATAATCAGTTACGTTTTAGTAACCTGTTCTAGCAACTGTCAAACACAAAGCTGTATCTTTGTCCTTGACATGAAGCTTCAGCAACATCTCCGCAAAGAAGCGTTGAACGAGCTCGCCGTAAACCAAACTTCACATGATTTGATTGTGCATGACAGGGGCGTAGCCAAGGGGGGTTCAACCCTCCCCCCCCCCCCCCCCCCGGAAATTTTCAGTTTTGCTTGCGTATATACATACACACACAAACACACACACAAACATACATAAAGTATGGTTGAACCCCCCCCGAAAAAAATTTCTGACTACGCCCCTGATGCATGAAGTCGATACTCACCCTGCCATACAGGTGCAGTGGGCAGTAACAACGCTGCCGTCGTCTTCCACAATACACCACGGCTCGTACTGCTTCGTCAGCGTCTGGCTGGCCTCGACTTTTGCAGCGAGAATCACGATGCCGTCGCCGCGTTTACCCACTTTGAACGACGCGAGCTGCCTCACTTTTCCTCTTACAAACATGTTGTAAGCCTCTCTGAGTTTATAGCATTTAAACTGTTCCTTCGTGTAAAAGCACACCCCTTCAACCAGGTACATAAATATGTCCGCGGCTGTGACAGGAGGCAGGTTTTTTGCTCCAGTCGCGAAGTTGAATTGCAGAACTTCCCTATCCAGCGGATCGGGCAACTCTTCTCCTCGCCACTGCAGTTTCTCCTCGTACCTCTGCCGCGCGACGTCGTCGAGCCCCTTCATGTAGTCGCTTGACATCGCTCTAAACACATCTGAAGGAATGCGCCAGAAATAATAAAGCAACAAACTCAAGCACACCAGGCAAACACCGCCGGGACCATTGGAAAAGTATTACTGGAAGTGCCGCACCGGAAGTCTTCTGGGGCAGGCCGTTCGGCGCTTGCCAGTTTGTTTACAAACAGCGAAACCGTCTATAGTGTTAGATACACAACTGGTGAGCTTGACTTAGTGGTTCTTCTTGCATGACCACTCTTGTTGCCTTCCTGTTAGGAGCGGGCACACTTTTCGAAGTTTGCATGGTGCCAAGAAGATGACACAAATTCCATACCGTTCTGCAGCCTTCTTGACGTTGTGGGAGAGACAATGTAAATAGGGCATCACGGAAGTTGTTTTTTGATCCAAGTGCTTCTCTTGCTTATCTGTAGACTTCAGCTTTTGAAGCAGGCTCTCGGATGTGCTGCGAATCAGGCGTTGCGGATACCCAGCAGACAGCAGACACTCGACCTGTCGAGTGAAACTCGTAGACGCTGTATGGACTTTTGCAAGGTGGAAAGACAGGTAGACATAATTATGCCACGCTTGACAAGTTTAGAGTGGGCGCTTCTCTACGGTAGAAGGCTCTTGTTGCTCCTGGGATTGTATGTTCAGCAATCTTTAAAATGCAAATTAATGTCCAAGAACTGGATATGGCTATCCTTCGTCAATTCATGAGTAAAAGTCAAACCTTTCCCTCAGAGGAGCAGGTGCTTAAAATGTTGGGAACAACACTGTCTAGGTCATTCTCAGAAGAGTGACCCAAAAGCACCAAAAAGTAGGGGTGTGCGAATATTCGAAATTTCGAATATTTTTCGAATAGTGTTTGCTATTCGATTCGATTCGCACTGAAATTTTACTATTCGAACTATTCGAACTTCCCAAAGACAAATGCAGTCAACGTCCGGTTGAAAGTGACCCCTTCAGATTTTCAATATGCTTCACCTCATTACACTCTCGTATTGCGGCAAAGCTGCCTTTCAAGCTCCGTTACGGTCAAACATAGCCAAGAGACAAAGTCCGGTTGGAAGTGGTCCCTAGATTTTCAATATGCTTCACCTCATCACACCCCCGTATTGCGGCAAAGATGCCTTTCAAGCTCCGTTATGGTCGAACTTAGGCAAGAGACAGTCAACGTCTGATTGGAAGTGGTCCCTAGATTTTCAATATGCTTCACCTCCTCACACCCCCGTATTGCGGCAAAGCAGCCTTTCAAGGTCCGTTACGGTCGAACTTAGGGCCAAGAGACAGTCAACGTCCGTTTGGAAGTGGTCCCTAGATTTTCAATATGCTTCACCTCATTTCACCCCCGTATTGCGGCAAAGCTGCCTTTCAAGCTCCGCTACGGTCGCAAGTGTATTAACTCAAGAAAACGCTGGTTCCAATATGGAGATGAAAGATGTGGCAGAGTTGGGGGCTCAATTAATGCTGTTTTGGACCAGAAATCTGGGCAGGAAGTCCGAAAAATCGGATGCCGAAGCTTTTTAGCATCCAAAATTTCAGATGTTCTTATATATCGACGTCTACGAGGCAGATTTGGAACTCCGGACTTGAAGGGAGCAGACTCTTGTCCGCCACATCAGTTGGCCTTCCACAGCAGTTGAAAGAGGAGGAGAGGCTGAGGAAATGGCATCCCTGCCTATCACGTGTAAAGTGTTGTAGGCAACACTTTGGTTGCACCAAATCATGTACATAAATACAATTCGGCCTCTACATTGCCTCACTCTTGATAAGTAAGACAACTATGAAATATGA
This sequence comes from Rhipicephalus sanguineus, assembly GCF_013339695.2. Taxonomy (NCBI): domain Eukaryota; kingdom Metazoa; phylum Arthropoda; class Arachnida; order Ixodida; family Ixodidae; genus Rhipicephalus; species Rhipicephalus sanguineus. The sequence goes on along the minus strand of NW_023615512.1, from coordinate 15,716 downwards.
CCCCACCAGTGCTTCATCAACCTAGCGAAAAGAAACACTTTCATGTTGCTATCTCACAAGAACATACTTAGGGATTCTCTGCAACTTTTTCTGTAATTTCACTTCGAATTATTCGAAAAATGTTTGAGAAATATTCGAAAATTATTCGAAAATATTCGATTCGATTCGCACTCAATCTTTATTATTCGAATTCGCTTCGCACCCAAAATTTTACTATTCGCACAGCTCTACCAAAAAGTCGTCGACATATCGAAACACATGTACGACCGGTTGTTTGGAAAGCTCACTTTCAAGACATTTATCAAAGAAGGCTAAAAAAATGTCACATAATACAGGAGCAACCGAAGAACCAATGCACATACCGGATTTTTGTACAAAATATTACCCTTCGTGGTGGGTAGCGGTCGAGCTTAGGTGAAATTGTATCGGTTCTGTGCTAAAAGCCGGCACTATTTTGAAAGTCTACCTCATCAAACTCTTCAACACTTTCTCTGATGGCTTTGAACAGTCCATTGTGCGGTATAGAATAGAAGAAGCCTTCGATGCCCACGGAAAATGCCGATAGCTGTATAAGCTCACCCTCGCTATCGCTATCAAGGGAAGAAATTAACTTCTTAGATGGTCACATCAAATCACTGCGCTGTACATGATTCCCACGCATCCTTGTTGTGGATTTCACCGGCATCATCGCGTTTGTACCTTGTTTTCATTATTTCTGAGAAAGTATAAATTCACGTGCTTTCCTCAAATAAAATCAGTTGGAAGTTCTGCGCTTGTGCGTGAGTATGGGTTCTTCTTACCGTCCCGTCTTCTTTTACGATACCATGAACCGACTAGCCCAACAACATGTATTGCCTAAGTATATTTCTTCTGCTCCAGGCCCTTTTCTACACCCCAAGAACAAGGAACAAGCTGCTATCACTTTCGTAAACCTGATCGCCCTGGCGAAGTGCCAGTCAAGAATTGTGGCCTACTACATGAAACGGAAGATCGTTCCGCCGAAAATCTTAAATCTTTTCGGCACACCGGGACCTTCGTGGGGCCACGCCCGTAGAATCTGCAAAATTGTGAAGTCTGAAGCATGGAGGAGGGTGAGGCTCTACTCAGACTGGCTTAAAGTTGTCACCTTGTCACGAGGCTGTTAAATTAAGATGCTCTCGTGTAGGTTCGTGAGTGAAGCGATGACCTAAACGCCATCAAGAACAGATGAGACCGCCTGTACGCACAGACATAAAACAAAATATATTATTGCGATAGCAATTATATGGACAGTCTCGGCTGATTTTTGCCGTCGCCGTCCGCCGTCATTCACCGTATATATATATATAAAAGCCACAATGAAAAATAATTCAGAAAAACTTTCCGATGCACGGAATCGAACGGGCGACCTCTCGCTTTCCAGCGAGTGGCATTTGACGGTTACGCCACCAGGGATGCAACAGCTGTGCCAATTGTGCCATTTTGATACAATTTCGTTTTTTTGCGCCGAAACCGCGATATTTGTCGAAACTGCACCACGCTGCGCCAGAACGCCCCAGGTAACCGGAAAATTTTTTTCGGTTGCGCTAGTTTTAGCCTGGTTTTAGCACGGAACGAAGCCCGCATTGGCGACCTAATGTTGGAAGAGGCTCCTTCATCCAATCCAATCCGATCCAGTGGTGCTTCACTCAAACATGACACATGACGTTAATCTGTTCTGGCGGGTTTGCTCGTGGGCAGATGGGCCTAAATGAAGTTTTTTCTGCTGGTTCAAATGCTGCTCTACAAGGTCATTCAACATGAGCAATGGTCAGCGGCCATTTAATGCGGAAGCGCCGCGTAAAGAAAGTTAACTGGCAAACGGGCCGTTTGACACGTGCTGCAAATCTTAGCAGGGATGTCTTTATAGTTAGCTGGAGTCCGGTTCAACGCTACCTTTGTTCAACTAGCAGTGCTCACGTACACGAATTCGCAGACTGTATATACAGCAAAGTCTTTTTAAATGTACTGACGAGTAAAGTTAGAGAAGTACTACACACGAAAACCTTGACCGCCTTAGCCGAACGAGTTCGTCAAGGTACTGGCTCCCTTCAACTCGCAGGAGGCCGACACCACAATGTGCCGAAAAAGGCTTTTTGGGAAATCTGGACATTGGTCTACTAATCATTTTGACTTCGACGCGAGTGCGGTCACCGCTTTGTTGGCGTGAAGGTTAATGGCAGGTACTAACGAGCAGACCAGTGCGAGTTGTCGCCGGCAACCCTAACACGATCAGTTCTTTATATCTGCTCCGTAGCGTGTGTGGCATAGTGCTTTTGCTACTACTGTCAATATATTGCACGCATTTTATACGCGACGGACCCAAATATGCCGCTGGCTGCTGCCTCCCTAGCGGAGACACAGACTGTGTGTCGCTTGCAGGAACGAAAGCAGCTCACCATTGCTGCGTTTACCCAACGAAATCTATGCCGTATCCCTACACGCGGTCATGAGTGGAGCGAGTAGGAATATTCCTCTGGAAAAGCTGTCATATGGCAGAGCGCGTGACCGACCCGGCAGTGACGGCGTCAGCTTTGTTGGTGACACGCTGCACGAAACTAGCAAGGTTTTGGCTCTACTCGGCGACAGGCACTGCGTACAACGAAAGGATGCCGATTTTCGCTGTGCATAGCCCTCTCTCTGTCTCTCTCTCTCTCTCACACACACATATATATATATATATATATATATATATATATATATATATATATATATATATATATATATATTGTAAGGAAGACAGCGCCGCTGGGGCACGAACGCGCGCTCGGCTACGGGAAGACGAGGCAGAAGAAGTCAGAATAAGAACAGCCGGCCCACGAACGGGCGTTGTCTCTTGTTTCTCTGTTTCTTCGTCACAATGGCGCAGTCTACGAACTATCAACCGTAAGTGCGCCCTCGTGGCTCATCGGCGCTGCGGACCTTCCCTCCAAGGAACGATTATGCAGCCCGTCTCGCTACTACTGCCGGAAGCACCTGTGCCACCATTCAAGGACGGCGTTCAGGCCTCCTCAGTGGCTCAAGGGCAGGCTTTCCCCGGCGCCGCCACGACAGTACACGGCCTACCGTTGCCTGGGAATGCCATCCACGCTTCCCGCAGCGACAACGCCTTACTCGGTGCTCCATCGCCACCCGAGCCGCTTAGGGGTGCTGTCCAAGCTCCCTCGGACAAGGGTCCCTCCTCTGTGAGTACACCGATAGTGTCCAACTCCTCGGACGTCACCACTGGCTCCTCGCGCAGCTCGCCCGAGAGCGCCGCCGAGCTTTCCGCCACCATCGCACAACTCCGAGTCACGGTGAACGCCTTGGCAGCGTCAATCTCCGTGCTGTGTCCCGCCGCCTCGCAAGACCATGAAGAGAGCTCACCCGAGAGCCGCAGAAAGCTCCTGAATGCCCTCACGGAGCTCTCATACCAACTAGGCTGCTTGGCGTCGTCATGCTCCGGAGTTTCGGCTGCCGTATCACCATCGCCGGCTGCCTACGAACTACCAGAGTTCCGCGGCTTCCAAGACGACGCCGGCAATTGGGTGGCCACCGTCAACGCTCTTGGAGCTCACGAGGCGTGGACGGACCTACAGAAATGGTGCGTGGCCATTGACCGCCTTCGTGATGCTGCCAAAGCATGGCACAACTACGAAGGCGTGAAACAACAATCCTGGCATCAGTGGTGTGCAAGATTGACTACTGTTTTTCGACCACTTTCTCATGCCTGTGATTCCCTCCCTGCCGACTCAATTTATACCACGGATGAGAGAGGCCGAGACCACCCCTCATCCAGCGCAGTTGGAGGAACCGGCCCCAGACTCGCCTTCGCTGGGGCACATGCAGATACCAGCTCCTCTCGTGCTTGCCACACCTACAGTAAAGGCGCCAGAAGAGCCCAAGCCATCCATCACTGTGCTCGCTGACGAAGGTCATGAGGCGCATATCCTCGGCGCTGAAGGTGCCCGCAGCAGCCACTCCAACGAAAGCTTCGCTGATTGTCCCGCGGCAGACACGACCGGCCGCGAGCTGTGTTCTCCGCCACGGATGGGAGAAGCTACGTGGCTACTCTCCACACCAAACAAGACCACCCACACGCCACAGCAGTTGGCGATGCCACCTCCATGCTCGCCAGTGCTTGAGCGCATGAAGCGGCCAGTTATTCTCGTACCTGAGATGCCCCTCACTCAGACAAGGAAGCCAAAAATTGGGGGGCATGTGCAGATGTCCTCTATGTGGAGCCTGAAAAGAATAAACGCCCGCTACTCGGCAGTGTCGTACGCTCCACTTAGCTCGTGCGGTGGGAGAGCGTCGATGAGATTTGGTCCGTCAGCTGCAAAGCTGCCGAGACGCGCGCTACGACAGAACTGCTGTGACAGCACATCAGTGCAGTCATATGCCGTTCATCATAAACCTCCTGCAGTGCGTCAAGAACTGCGACGAGAGAAGCGACAGCGGCAGCTACGACCTTCCCTCAATAGTCAGTGCCGACCGCCAGAAACATGTACACTCCAACACACCCAGTCGCAGCTGAACCGATATCTGCAAAGACCGCCAAGGAGCAGTCAATATCGCCCACCAGAGACGTTTCGGCAGCTCGTCATGCTACGTCGCAGTCGTGGCCAAGTGTAAGGAAGACAGCGCCGCTGGGGCGCGAACGCGCCCCAGCGGCGCTGTCTACGCGCGCTCGGCTACGGGAAGACGAGGCAGAAGAAGTCAGAATAAAAACAGCCGGCCCACGAACGGGCGTTGTCTCTTGTTTCTCTGTTTCTTCGTCACAATATATATATATATATATATAAAAGGGGGGAGGGCACACATATGACGATTGCACATTTTTCCTGGTTTGTCTTAGACGTTGCATGGCATAACACACCGGACTTAGACTTTTCTCTTGAACTATATATACAATCGTGCCTCTCTTTAAAATGGGCTTTTTCCTCAGAGATCTTAACAGGGCGGAATACAAAATTCAGCACATCGGTGCTGAATGGAGTGGACTGCAACAATGGCGTGATCAGCCGGTGGTGTAGGCAGTGATGTGATAGCTGCGCCAATTGCGCCAAACTGCGCCAAGATGTCAAACCTGCTACATCCTGCTACATCTCCGCTGTTCTGCGCCAGAACTGCGCCAAACTATAAGCACACTAGCGAAAAAACGTGCGCTGTGCGCCGGCGGCGGCAAAATGCGACACTCCAAAGCTGCCGCGTGGGAAAATTTTTGTGCCGCGAGAGGAATGGGTTCGTGCATCATTTTTTGCAACACGCTGCCTGGCGCTTTCTGGGGGACCTGACCGGATGCAGATTGATGGGCAGGCTCATTAAAGGCCAACTCCGGCGATTTTTCGAGGTCGATGAATCTCAAAGAAATTCGCTGGGTATGTTCCTTTCCACATTTCCGTCATTTATGCCAAATTACAGGTTTGAGACATGCGCAGATTGTTTGCAAATGAATTTTAAAGATTTTCTGCAAACGCCCTCCTGGCTTCGCACAATTATTGGCAACATTGCGTCTATGACGTCAGTATTGGGAAGGCGGCGGAAGTGACGCAGCCGAAGGCACCGCTAACTTCGGCCGCTACAGCGAGCGTCTGCTGTGCTGGCCGAGACACTATTATCAGACGCGGCACTGTCAGTCGCGGACATTACAGCTGATGCGCGACGTGCTCACCTCTCCACTGTGCGCCTGCTCGTCCCGGCTGTCACAGTTTTCATACTCCGCGCCGGCGTGACCGGCATGCCTTGCACGACTTCCGGTTCGTTCGTAACAACGTCTACGTCATACGTAGACAGTACACTCGGTTGCGAGAACAGAAATCTGGGCGAGTTTGTAAGAATTCATCGTAGAGCATGTAGCGCGAAAATTACGGGGACACAAGAAAGCAACATAAACACGAGACGAGCGCTAAACTTCAAACTGAAATGTATTCTCAGAATCCATGCCTATTTACAAACCAGCAGAGATCAAAACAGCACATCGTCACCCAAGAACGTACATCGTAATCCACAATGAATAGTATGACAACATCTTGATCTGCTCTTACACCAAAAATGATACAAGCAAAAAATATAACGCAGCCACGATAAGCTAATAATTGAACGCGAGCGATTCAAGTACACGTGCTCAAACTAGAGACTTTTATCGCGCGAAAAGCGTAGGTGCCAGGTTAGCTGTAAGGAACGCTAACTCACAAGGGTGTAGGCTCAAGGAAGGCTGGCTGACACAATCGAGATCGTTCGTTTGAATCAAAAACGCTTCCACGATCTCTCTGGACACCTTATTACGGTTTCGGTACACCACTGTTGTGTCAGTTAAAAACGGCTGGCAGCCGCACTGCCGACAGTGCATCGCGAGATGCGAGTATGGTGAACCTTTGAGAGAGCTGAAATGCTCTCTGAGCCTTATGTTCAAACACCTGCCCGTCTGGCCAATGTATTTACGTCTGCATGAAAAAGGAATGCAATAAACAACATTGCAGGTACATGAAACAAAACGCAACAGTGTTGTACCGAAACCGTAATAAGGTGTCCAGAGAGATTGTGGAAGCACACAAGCGATGTCTTTTTTTCGCATTTCCGTGAAAAGAAAAATGGTAAATTCAGTTATTTTTTGCAGAGTCGACCTTTTTTTAATCACTTTTTTGCAAAAAAACGTCAATTCCAGGGTTTTCCACGGAATCGCGGAAAGCTAGGTGCCTTAACCATGGTCGACAGAAAGCAGGCACACTTGAAGACGACGTGATGGAAGAGGGGTACGAACATTGCAAATAAGCGGAAAGCGAATATGAAGCACTTACAAGGATGAAAGTTAACGAAAGAATTGCTTGTATACTTCACAGAGCTGAGACCACTGTGTCGGTTTGAAGTCAGCCTAGCTGATTCTCCGAAGCCAGATCTTCCTCCATGCTGCATTTTGCTTCTCAACGGAATTTGGAAAAGTCGCTTGCCATCAGTTTCATGTGTGCCACACTCGAAAGCGCACCAAAATGGCATCAAAAACACAAAACAACTAAAATCATGCCGTAAAAGTGCGAGAAAGAGGCACGACCTATGCTGCCAATGTGCGCAGTTCGCCCTCTTTGGCACCGCACTGGAAGTCGAGCATAAAAACAAGCAAGAGAAAAAGTACGCAAGGCCCACGAGGTGGCGTTTGGCCAATGGGAGCACACAGGAGAGGGCAGGAACAGTAAGCAGTAGATGGCATTACTTTTATTTCATTCAGGTGCTTTACCCCTCCCATTTTTGCAACGCCCTTCACTTTTGCACCTTCGACACTACCTGTCATATTAAATCTGGGACTGTATACTTGCGCTCACTGTGCCCCCCGGAGCCGCTGGCCAAAGCTTTGTTGTCTTCCGTGTGGAAGCAAGTGATGGCCGGGCAGATATATCAATGGTCCTGTGTAAGCCAATGCCATGATACTGTTGTGTTTGATCATCGCATTTCATCGTCACGAGCACTACAGGCCCAGCAAAATTTTGGCACTTGTTCACAGCAGCATTCAAAAGGGCTACCATTGTCATTCTTCATGCCGAAAAAAACTAGCGACTGCGTGGCTGGACGTAAGTTTCTCACAGGGGTGTGTGGAAGCGGCGACTGCAGTGTGGCAAAATGTTCACATAATCATAGGGTGAACTGTAGACACCTTCTGATGCTTGAAGCACATCAATAAACTGCGCGATTGGTCCCCGATGGTGGCATGCGAAGTGGGCACTCAAGTAGCCTGTGTTTTCTGGGCTTGTGCGAATGGCATATTTTAGGTTCGAAGCGAATCGAAGTCAATAGTGATTTTGTCAAATAATTTCGAATCGAATTCAAATAGTATAATCACATAGTAAAAGAAAAACGAGCATATTTGTCATGACCCAACTAACCTGCACAATATTTTTTTTTTTAATTGAGACAAGGCATGTGCAAATGTCATTCTTTTTGGTTCAAAGGAAATGGAAGCAACTTTGAATAGCAGCAGGATTTCACTTTCGGTAGAAGGCAAGTGATAACCTGTAAAACATGTTATGTTTTAAAATTTACTACACTTAGAGCATATAAGCCGCTATAACAAGCTTTTAAACTAAAAGAATGATGAATCAATGTGAGGGCAATATGTTCATTAAAGTGGGGACATGGCACTTAAAAATCTTTTTTTCATTTCTTGATCGACTGTGATGAAACTTTATAAGTTTGTGTATATTTGTGTGCCGATTCTAAATATGCAATTATTCTTTTCGTATAATGAGTACTTTTGAAGATACAAAAATACTTCATGTGCCTTTTGGGGAGCAAGGTTTTTTCTAAACTGAAAGAGCTACAAAGTAAATCAGCATATTACAGTAAGCTGGAATCAGAACCGAGTGCGGTACTACAACAAAAATGAATGTTCTAAACGCAAACGGTGTGCTGAACATTCGCAAATGAAATGCCAGCTTGAAATTGACGCACTCGTAAATGTTTAACATACCATAACTTTTGTTCAAATGTGTTTAGAACATTCATTTTTGTTATAGTACTGCACTCAGTACTGATTTCAGATTATTATGATATGCTGATTTACTTTAACTCTCTTAGTTTAGAAAAAATCTTTCTTCCCAAAAGGCACATGATATATTTTTGTACATTTAAATTCTACTCATTATACTAGAAAAATAACTGCATTTTTAACATCAGCATACAAATATACATAAACTCACGTGTTTCATCAAAATCGATCTAAAATAAGAAAACAACTTCAAGAGCAGTGTTCTTGAAGTAGGGCTTCGCGGCAGTGCAGAAATTTCTTGGAAGGTGTATTCACGGTATAGCAACCCCTTCACTGCAGTGAAACAATTTTTACAGAGGGATTACATGCAGACTAATATACACCTATTCGTTTATTTCGAATACTTCGGAATTGCCAATAATTTAAATTCGTATCGAAGAGAATTCAAATACTGTAATATTTGTTAGAATATTCAAAGTGCTCGAATATTCGCACAATCCTAGTGTTTCGCATTTGGAAACGGGAATGCCGGGGACGCATTTCAAGGCCAGCGGGGCCTGGGCATCAAAGTTCATGACAAGGGCTCACTTGATGATAATGCATGAGCACTAGTGATGCAGGACTATCGGTAAATTGACCATCGATAGTTTTCTTAAAACTATCGATAGTGTACTGCTATCGAGAAACTATTGATGGGGCAATCGCTAGTACCACCGTCAATAATACTAGCGATATTACTGCCACGCGTGTTTATCGCTTTGTTTTGACGTATTCGGGTTTCACCCACAAAGATTGTTAGCACTGTTTGACCACGCAGTAATGTTTGAGAAGCTTCACGATTGTGTGAGATCATTCTGTTAAGATTACGCGCCGGGCGCAAATAGTCAAGTTTATTCGAGAGCTTACGCGAGCACTAGCGATAATGCTGGAAGGTTCGATGACTGATGTATAAGAGACGACGCGTTCAACTGATGATCAGATTATTCGACAACCGACGACTGTTCTCGCCACTGTCTGTGCGCAGCGTGTATCGCTTGTATTTTGAGTTTTGATTTTCTGGGCCAACGTTCGGCCAAATGAAGAGCTCCGTATTTCCCAGTCTTGCTGCAGCATTCTTCACCGTCACAACCATGTGACAACACTATCGATAGTGGTGTGAATAATGATGCTGTTGCTGGCCGGTCATATTGCCAAAATATTGGGGATAGATTACTATCAGCTTCGCTTAATTTACGAGCAACATTTGGCAAAAGAAATAAATTATTTTCGCAGTGAAATAGGCGGAATATGTCCATCAATAAATTCACATCCAAAACAACCAGTTGCACCTTACAATTAACAAACTGACTTCTTGATATTTTTTTAAATTTTGAAATCATAAAATGCAATATAAATTTGAAGCCGCGCAGTTCACCACATGTAACGCCTTTCTTTCCACTACAGCTGAACTGTTTGACTCTATGACGATGTGTCAGCAGAGCACTGTGGTGAAGAACACAAGCATGTCAACTTTCTTGCCCTTCAGCCTGCTCCTCCGGCTCCACCATGTACCACGCACGCGGGGAACCAAGTTTATTCTGCAATGTGTTCGTGCTGTTGATTTTGTACTATCAATAGTACCATCGAATTCTTTTGCTATCAATAGCACTATCGATAGTATTTTTTATCATCGATAGTTCAATAGGGACTCGGCTATCGATAGTTCTGCATCACTAATGAGCACTTGTAGTCGGTCTAGCAACTACGTCAATTTCTGTCATGGAAATGCCCACCTTCTTTTTTTCACCTACTTCTTTGGAAGTGTCAACCTACATTCGATGTGACTTACAATTGTGTAAATATGGTATGTTATTTTCGAATATTTTTTTCTTTATTATGGTGAAGCGTTGCAAATGATGGGACAGAACAAGCAGGACAGAGTCTTAAGTTGTTATTTTGCTGTTTCACCAAAATGTATGTAAGTCAGCCAACCTAGCTCTTACATATTTGTACTGGTGCCAGGCAGGTTAGTTCCTTATGTACTTATTTACTACAAACAAAGATAGGTTCTTGTGGAGACCTAACAAAGTAGAGTTTTAGTTACTATGTAGTTGGCGGGCCTTGGCTTATGTGCTCTGGTGGTGTCAGTGGTGTGCAAAAAAAGGTTTCATCTTTCTGGTTCCGGCAGTCTGTGTTGCATCTTGTAGGCGTTAACCATGATTTTGTGAGACACAGTTTCTTGGTCAAAGCTGTGCGGATCGAGGATCCCTTTATGCCTTGTCCCCCAGCGGGGGCCCAGCACAGCTCGTTCGCTGGGAACCGTCATTAAACGACAGCATAATGGCCATAGCCACGATGTTGGCTGAGACGTATACGACTGAAGGGGCCGTTTATTTGGTCGCGAAGGTGAGCGCAGGAGCGGCCAACAGGTTGAATCTCCGAGCGTCGTCGTCGTCTTCTTCAGCTGCCTCGGAGCGGCTAGCACGTTCACCGGCCTTCGTTTTCTTTGTCCATATGCGTAACACAACCCATGCTTGACCTTCCCCCACCGTTGAGACATTCGGGCGTCGCACTAGCGTAAGTCACCGTGCGATGTTCACCCTCATTGACCGCCAGTGACAGCCCCCAGGCCCCTTCTCGAACACGCTTCTGTCTGGCGCTTGGTCGCCGCTGAGAGATGCGCTCAGGCCTGCAACGAGAGGTTCATGCGCTGCCTTAGCAGGCCGCTCCTTGTTGCACGCTGGCAGTCTCCTGTATGTGGTAGCCGTAGCACCGCAGGCAAGCGCGCTCAATTGGTCATGCAGAGTTACCACGTGGCCCGCAATCGGGTTATTGTCGCACTGTGCTGCATCTTGGGTTATTAAACCCACATTTGTTGATAATCTGCCTCAAGTGCCTTTTCTGCACCGTGTAAGAGAGTCGAGGAAGCCAGTCGTGGCATCCTTGTGGGCTGTGGCGGCGGAGGAATGTCATGTTCTTTCCTGGTCGCGCTTGTAGGGTAAGCCTCGTGCAAACTTATTTGCACAAAGCACAAAAAAAAAGCGATGGGTTAGCATTTTTCACGGAAAAGCATCGTTGTGTAATTGAACCCTCAATGCCTGTGTTCCCTGTGGAACTATCTTTCATGAATTCTAGGCTAAGACAGAACGCGTGTTTTTATGGAGGTGGCATTGAGGAAATTGACCGTGCTATATAAATGCAGGTGTTCTTGCACTGCATCCAAACCATTGACAGTTAATGCTTATTGTAGTAATGTAACGGTGCAATCTTACCTCCAGGTGTGCTTTACATTTGAGTGCCCCGAGTGGGAGAAAGTGCGTGAGGATGACAAGATGGGCTTTATCATGACCGAGTGTGGAGTGGAAGGATCCAGCTTGCGGCTGGTTGGCCATGGCAGCAGCGGCTCCCACCAGGCAGAGGCCCTGTTCTCCTCTGCAGAGGGAGAGCCGTCCTGTGACGCTCTGCTCCTGCTCGAGATCAAGACGGTCTGGTTCAACTTTGCGGCTCCTCCAGCACCACCAATGCACACCGTACCGACTTCACCAGGTCAGTCACCTTCTCATTCATGCCGCCGACCGTAGGCTCACACTTGAGATAATGAAGAAAAATTTGATTTAAAATGTCCTTGTGGAAAAAATTTTATGTATTGCAACCAGGTATGCCATCACTCAAGTGCTCCCCACCAGCACTGCTACTGACATTGCCGACTTTTTGCTCCAAGATGTCATTCTACACCATGGCGCTCCTCGCCGATTGCTCCAGATCTTGGATGCGCATTTTGTCCCGAGTAATTTATCATCTTTTGCGTTCTTCCCCAACACAGCACAGGTTGGCCACTTCCTACCGTCCCCAAACAAATGGCCTCACCGTGTGCCTAAATCGCACTCTCATAGACATGTTCTCAGTGTATGTCTCACCTGACCGCCGTGACTGGGACCTGGCGCTACCTCACGTGACCTTCGCCTACAATCCACCCCATCGTGACACTGCTGCTTATTCACCTTGTTATATTCTCTATGGCTGTGATCTGACGTTACCACTAAGCACACTACTTCTGGCTGCTACACCTCTGCCTAGTGAATACTGTCACGGGGTCGTGAGGTCGACAAAGGTAGCAGTCGACGTGTCTAAGATGAAACTTTATTTGGCCGAACTTGTGGCCGAGAAACGGAAAGTCAAATTACAGCAATACACTGTACACTGATAGCGGCGAACAGAGCGTCACCAGTCGATGAACTGCTCAGCGCTAAGGCGCGTTGGCATTTATACAGGCGGCATCGAACATTCCAGCCTTATTGCTGGTGGCCACGTTTGTTCCAGAAAAGACTCGGCTGTTCGCGTTTCCGCGCACAAGTCTAACAGATCATCCCAAACTAATCTGGAATGTTCTCAGACATTCTGATGTTGTTTGCGCAAGGCAGTTGTATAACGAGTGTAAGGAGGCCTTAATATAAAGCATAGAAAGAAAGGAGTGCATGTGGCAATACGGTCGTGATGCTATTGCTGGTGCTGACCATGCACATCAGATCGCCCGCTCTAGACTGTCGGCTTCACAAGCAACCCAGAAGACCCTCTACAACAGCTGGCAGGTCGACATTTGTGTCTCACCCAGTTCCCTAGTGGTCTGGTGGTGCCCTGTTCGTCGTGTTGGCTTGTCCATGGAGTTATCTCAATACATGGGTCCTTACCGTATCGTCCGCCAAATAACGGACGGCACCTGCGATTTCGTTTACATCGCTGACACTACCCAGCCTGCAGTCACACCATGTGACATAGCATACGTCAGCACACTAAAACCATACTGCCCTCCTTCTGAAGACCATGTTTAAACTGCACTGAAACGGCGCTTTTATTGCCGGGTCAGGGTCGGGCATTCTGCCTACACACGATGACAGAGAGGACTGGCCTATCCGGTGTGCATGCTGTTTATCTTTGTCGATGCCGCGCACACCCAGTGTAAATGCACTCATAAATAATCACGCCTAGTGTCATTTTAAGTAACAATATGAAAATCAGTAAACACCGATAGCAAGACAGCTCATGGGTGAAATAGTATATGATGATGATGATGATATATGACTTTGCCCTTTGTAGCGGGTGTGAACACATATGGTGTGTTCTAGCCAAGGTAATGGAGGAAAACAAAATAAAAAAAAGTAGACAAGAGAACAAAAATAATAAAGCACAAGTAGAGTTCACTTCCACCACTGTTGGAACGTAGTCCTCTTTGTGGTGGTGCGACGGCTTTTGCATTCCTGTCATCGCCTGAGGGAATGTAGTGGCCTCTGACGGACGGGGTGAGAGTTTTGTGGCATTGCTGCACCAAGTGCTCCACTGTCTCTTGTTCTGCTCCGCACGATCTGCATAAAGTTGAGTTGATGTTTGGGTCGAAGCTGCTGCGGTATGCCAGCATGTGAAGCGCTCTCACGCATGCTTCGAAGAGTTGCCCACTGCCGCCACTGTTGTTGTACGAAGATTCCGGGGCAATGGCCTCTTTGCACGTACGGTAAAGCTGAAGTGGTACCTTTCGTTGCAGCGCCATTTTTCATTGTGCATTCTCCTCTTCGCGTATCCGGTTGCGAACTGTTGCGGTAAACTTACGCTCCGTGTTCTCGGGTGTTGAGCGGTCCAACATTCCGTACTTGCGTCGAAGAAAGTAGACTCTGTTTAACCACTGCGTTCTGAGCCCCACGAATTGCAAGTAGTGGAACATGCGACGTGCCCTCCGGCGATCATTCATGAAGCGTAGGCATCTTTTATATGCGATCTTGCTTACGTCTACGTCCCCCAGAATGGGCTCCAATGCGACCCTTCCATGGCAGCCTAATGCCAAGCCACCCACCTCTCTTTGGCCTCGCTCCAGCCACTCACGAGTGTGGCTTGATAGGCATATAATGGTGTTCACAAATGTCAGACATGGGACATGGACCGATTTCCACAGCTGTCGCACCAATAGATATCTGTTGCATCCCCAGAGGCTTCGCTGGCGCAGAATGCAGCTCGCATGCTGGGAGGTCTGTCGCAATCGATGCTTGTGCATCAGGAATTGTCCTTCCCCGTCCCGATGGTCACACCCAGATATCGGTTATTCTGTTGCGAAAGGCAGTTGGTCTCCATTCGGTAGTTCCAATGGGGAGTCTGTATCCACTTTCCCGACAAATTGGACAACAGCCGACTTCTGAGGGTTGAACCAAATGCCTAGGCCTGCCAGACGGTCAGCTGATACTGTCACCAACTTCTGGAGCTGATGTCACTCTTCTGCTAGGAGAACGATGTCATCTGCAAACACCAGCACCCAGTATTGTCCATACTTCGGGCTGCCCCTCTGACACGCATTGCATCTTGAACCGAATGTCTGACTTGATGATGGCACTTTCTAAGCCTGATGCATACAACATGTATAACAGTGGCGAGAGTGGGCCCCCCTGCTTGAGTCCTCTGCGGATCGTTACTGGCTGAGAAGACATATCTGCTAAATGTGCTATCACCGAGCTATTGGCGTAGAGTCGACTGCAGGAGCTCTGTCCATTCTTATGGCATACCCGTCTCGGTCATGCACCGCAGCATTTGGTCATGCGGAACGCAACATCCAGGAGGCATGTGAGGCAGACCTCAGTGCATTGGGTAATCACAGAAAGATTATCCTCCATGGCGTCGATTTGGGCGGAAGCCATTCTGGAGTTCCTGATGTGCCCGCTGTTTTCGGCCCATCCGCTCATCCGCTCGTTAACCACCTTTGCATATACCCGTATAGCACACTGTCACGGTTATGGCCTGTAGCTGCGGAGGAAACTGCTGTCAGCACCTTTTTTGGAGCTGGTATTCAAAAGGTGGAGCACCATCTGTGACAATCCCGTAAGCTCGAACCACGATGTTTTGTTGGGCGCAAAAATGCAACCGTCGGCATATCAAGCATTTCAGGTGCTAGCTGCTGCTTTTTCGTCTCCGTTCTGTGATGAATTATTCAATGCTTTGTGCATTATTAAAGCTACAAGAGAGCTGTGACAGTGCCGAGAACAAAGTAACACTGAATATAATCGAATGTGTTGGTTACCTGAAGGAAGAAAAAAAAGTACTGACACGAACTGTTCCGTCAAGATTGGCACTGTGTTCGGAATGACAGGCGCACCAGAAGTGCTCTTCAACCTTGGTCTTATTTCCCCATGCAATTTAGTTGCCTTGTGCCTGCAGTACAGGTTTCTCATCTTTTTTTAGACAATACAGATCTTTTGTAATAATTTTATGACAGTTATGCTCTGTC
>NW_023615511.1:0-39552 GCF_013339695.2 Rhipicephalus sanguineus | reverse complement strand
CAAGTTTAACATTGAGACAGAACCGAAGCAAAACTTGTCGGGAAAGTATGCACGCAAGAACGCACTCGGCAACCATGCAATACCCACCAAACCCTCTAGAACAAAAGGATACCGAATTGGGCTTGTGCATTTACGCAGATGACGTTACATGCTGGGCAAATAAGGGCTTGTACGGAAGCAGGCAGGACGTACTGCAAAGAGCCATTGACTTTATAGACAGTCACAAGAGGAAAAGTAACATGACTTGTTCAGCGTAGAAATCCATGTGAGACCACAGTGCACCAGGGCTGAGAGATCACCAGAATTGCAACTAATACCAGCAGGCAAGACGATCAGAAGAGGAGCGCATCTTCGGATTCTGGTTATGTACGTCCGGAAACGGGGAGCACCACGAACAATCTTGCAAATCTCAAGGGTATAACCAGCCTCTTGGGTCACATCGCTCACAGTAAAAGGCTTGTGACGAAGGCTTTGACACGCCTTCGTGTCAGCCGTATTATCGATTCAGTGCGCTATTAAGCAAACCGTAGAAGAGACATAGAGCGAGCAGACCGAGTTCTTTGAATCCCCGGCAGAGGAGCCTCGTGTCCGTCGCGAAACGCCATTCTATACGCCTTGTGCACCGCCTATAGAGGCGCCACTGATAGCCACCTAGCGGGCGCCGCCGACAGTACGTGCGGGAAGCCGAGCAGACGACAGCGCTTTGCACAGCTTTGCTGTGAGGATGAGAAGTTCGCGGTGCTGTATTTCCCCTTCGTGCGGGTGCCAGACAACTAATTCTGCACTGGCAGCTGCAGGAAAGGCGCGGGCCTCTACGAAAGTGGACTTGTGCACGATGTTTGTCACGAACGAGCGCTTAACTAAGCGCACGTCGCCGATTTCGAACGACGGCATGAAGCCTGGCTGCCTGGCGCCGACGGTTCGTGCGCGACAGAGCGCGCGCATCGAAAAAACAAGTATAAAAAGGCGCCGGGAGCGCGCCCGCGCGCCTCTTACCCTCTCCGCAGAAGACGCCACCGACACAGCCAACGAACGCGAAAGATCGGGATATTCGAGAAAGCAAAGCCGAGCCAGCGGCGCCGTCTGATTCCGCAGACGAATCGGTGAGAGGATCTCGCCCTTTCTCTAGCTTTCGCTGTGCTACGCACAGACGAATCATACGCACCTTCCCGAACCCAGGCGCGAGCCGATACAGGCAATGCAAGCGCAGCAAGCGCGCGGGGGCAGTCAGTCAGTGAGGAGTTAGTCGGCGAAGAAGTTATGTCGTTCTAGTGATAGCATCGTTCGCTCGACCGCAGAAGACGTGTTGTTTGATGATCTAGTGCTGTGAGTTAAGTATCAAGAGATGACAGTGACAAGTTTTGAAGAGGGTCGCCGAGAAGACATGTGATGACCGACTGCGGAGGAGAACGAACGTCCGCGTGGAGTGAATCGTCATGCCGGTGAATATCAAAGGTGCGTCGCGCAGACCAGCGTAACAAGATCCAGCTATGAGGTGCAGCTCGTGGTGAACATCCGCTTTGTTTTGTTTACAAAGGTGACGTCTCAATCACTTCTTGTTCTTTCTGAAGTCAACCATTGCTGCATTTCTGTTTCTGTAAATAATAAATATAGAACTTAGCTTGTAATAGCGCGGTACATGTACCGCGCTAGTACAAGCTAAGTTCATGGATGACCAACTCGCCCGAACTACAACACTTCTGAAATATAGAACGTTTGAGCGAAGTGCCCTGCACGGCGGTCGAACCGAACCAACGCATGCTCAGGCTGATAACGTTGGTCGTCTACCAGTGTCAACATGATCGAGTGCATCCAGCGAGCACCGATATGGCAGAACGAAAGCATTAGAACAAGAAGCGACGTGTTAACCCGCACAATGACGAAGCGGCTCTTTGCCAACGAACAACGGCGATCCATTGCTTCCGTCGCTCTTGCTCAGGAGGCCTTGCGGTAAGTGAGTAAAACTGTGTTCCGGGCGCGTTTTTGTACGTGTTGAACATTCCACTCCACAGCAATTGTTATTCGACATCCCTGAGTTTCGGCCACCACACATACGACGAACGTTGCTTATTTCACTACGAAACGTGAACAACGCGGGAACACACTTACAAGTTGCGATCCAAAGACACGAAGCTGTTGCTGCCTGTCTAAGTAGCTCTGTGTGCATTTATCGTTATTTTTGTGTATATTACGCCTCAGAACTGCTCAAGACGTCGGACGACTCGAAAAGGTACCTTCCGTATCGGCGACGACGGGTGCTGCGCAGCCCGCCGCGTCGAAAGGTGCTAGAAGGACCGAAACAAGCGTCAGTGAGAGCGCCGCCATGACCTCCCAAGGAGTGACACCGGGTCAGAAGCACCAGCTGGTTTGCGCAAGCATGCCTGACTGCAAGCGACAACACAGCACTGAATCTGAGGACGAGTCAACTGTCATCGGGGACCACAACGTGGCGAACCTCACAGATCTAGACATGGACGAGGGTGGTTTTCGGCTTGTGCGCCATCGCAAAGATAGGACGGTGGGCATTCCTGTGTTGATCGCTCCAACATCCGAAGGAGCTAACTTGAGGCAAGTGAACCCTATTGCCCTATACTCTGAAGTTGAAACGATTCTCGGTGGAGCCCCAGTTAAGAGCCATTTCACAGCACAGGGAGCCTTGCTCTTGGATATAGAGACGGAAGATCAAGCTAACATGCTTCTAGAGACCAAGACTATCTGCGGCCTTGCCATATCTGCCCGTGTGCCCCATAGCTATATGAAAAATACGTGCATTATAAAAGGAGTCCCACGATGGTACTCGGACGAAGAGCTGTTAACCTACCTGAGACCTCAGGGAGTCTACCACGCAAGAAGAGTCATGCGACGGGTCCAAACCTCGCCCTCCGAGTGGGAATCAAGGCGCACTGGCTCTGTGGTTCTCACATTCGCTCCCAATTCGGAACGCCGTAGAGATCAACCTTGGCTTCACCAGACACGAGCTTGTAGACTACGTGGAGACGCCGCCACGCTGTTTTAAGTGTCAGCGTTTTGGACATGTTGCTAAGCATTGTCGTGGGGAACAGAGGTGTAAGCGCTGTGGGGGGCCTCATGACTTTAAGACGTGTACCAGTAAAGAAAAACTTGTGTGTGCAAACTGTGGCGGCGACCACCCAGCTAGCTACGGCCGATGTCCAGCACGAACAGCTGCGCAGCGAAGAAATAAGACGTTTGTCCTCGGCCCGAAGTCTGTGAACGAACCATCGAACACAAAGAAGACGTCCGGCGCGCCACAACATGGTGGTTTGGAAAATGAGTCTGCCGGGAATTTTCCGTGCCTGAAACCGACAAGAGCTGGTACTGAGTCAACGCAAGTGCTCAACGCTGCTGAAGAACGTATCACAAAAGTCCACCAAGCGCACCTATGCTGATGCATTGAGCCCACCTCAAGTGCCAACTGGAAGCAATCAACAAGAAAACGTCGAGCACGTTTTCGCGCTTTGTTCACCGCACTACGCACACACGTCGCTAAGATGCCTGCGAGTTCAACGAAGGACATGTTGGAAGCAGTACTGACTCTAGAGTCAGTGGTACTATGCTCTGCTTCCATACACGCAGTAGAATAATGGCAGTATCTCGCCCACCTGGTCCCTTCCGTCCTTCAAAAGTGCCCTTAATAATGCAATGGAACTGTCTCGGTCTTCTGCAACGTCTGTGCGAACTCAACCTTTTCCTGCGAGACATCCCTATACCAATTCTAGCCCCATCAGAAGCCGGTCTCCCAAATGGAAGGACGCTCCCAGGGTACATCCGACACGGCAATTCGGGCATACCGTCATTTGCAAATGGAAGCGCCATGATATACATAAGGCGGGAAATACCTCACGTCACCTTACCAGTGCAAGATCTCTGTTCTAACTCATTGGAAGTCGCTGCTGTGCAAGTGTGCCTGGGAAACCGAAAACTGAGCGTGATATCGGTGTACATAAGCCCACGAAAGAAGGTCTCTATGGAGGCTTTCCTAAAAGACCTTTGCGCTCGATGCCCCGCTCCTCGATAATCTGTGGTGATTTTAACGCGCATCATACGCTCTGGGGAGATAAAAGTGTAGATTTGCGAGGCAAAGAACTTCTAGCAGCTGCGGATGCTGCTGACTTATGTGTGGCGAACGATGGAAAACCTACATTTTCAGGCCACCAGATTCATGGAGTGCAATAGACCTTGTACTTCACTCCACGGACCTTCTGGTATCGTCGACCACGGCTCCAGACAGGATGGGTAGCGACCATTTTCCCATCTTCACCAATATCCTGGGATTTCGACTGCTGGTCGACAATTCTGCAATGTGACTCGCTGGGAACTACCTTACAGAGAAGAATTGGACGAATCCACTGGTGAGCTGTTTTGCAGATATGTTGCAAAGCAAGCGAGCGGCAACTTCGTTGCTGAAACTGCCCAATCATTTCCCTGCTCCTGACTTGAAGTTAAAAACCTCTGCGCAGCACGTAGACGAGCGGAGCGGAAACTCATGAGAAAAAAAGGAAATCCATCTGCGAAAACTGAATATAACAGGATAAACGCTGCGATCCGTCGCCACACAAAAAATTAAGACGAATTCAATGGGCCGCTTTCTGTGAGAGTTTATCGACGTTTACACCATTGACGAGGATAGGGCAGTAATAAATAGTCTTTCTGGGAAGATCCGCTCACACAGGCCATTCGAAGCACTGGCTTTGAAACAAGGAAAACATTTGCAAACCCTTGCAGAGGATTTCGATTCCTCTGTCACCTCATGGATTCCACACGATGGATACGCCATTCACCTTTCGAGAGCTGGATATGGCACTTACCAAATTAAAAAGACGCTGTGCAGTGGGTCCCGATTTTATCAGCAACCAGATGCTGACGAATCTGCCACATGAGCGAAAAAGGGTCCTTTTGGACATATTTAATCATGTCTGGAGCACGGGAGAGATCCCAATTGGTTGGAAGGACAGCATGGGTGGTGCCAGTCCTTAAGTCGGAAAGGATCCTGCGAGCCTCGCATCATATCGGACCGGTATCACTGACATCATGCATATCTAAGTTGATGGAAAGATATATGTACAAGATTAACTTGGTACCTTGAGCAAGGAAGATGATGGCCATCGTGTATGACAGGATTTCGCCCACGACTGAGTGCCCAGGACAGTGTTTTGGACCTACTAAGCCACATCGAGCACTACCATGTCAGCGGCCTCTCGACACTCGCGGTCTTCGTGGACGTTGCCAAGGCTTATGATTGTGTGCTTCAGGCAGGCATCGTCAGCGGGCTCCAAGCATGGGTGTGTCGGGAAATGCTCTTCGGTTCGTACATGAATTTCTCAGAGACCGCTGTGTTCAGGTTAAGCTTGGAAATGTAACGAGCGAAGAGCGACGCGTTTCCCTCGGCGTCCCACAAGAAAGTGTCCTATCTCCCTGCTTTTTAACGCGGCCATGGCCAGCCTTCCTGACACTCTGAACTTGGCTCTGAAAGCAGTTAAAATATCCATCTACATCGATGACATCTGCATTTGGATCTCAGGGTACCAGCACAAACGTTTGGCCCGGATAGCACAGGGCGCCATTCAATCACTGAACGCCACTTGTCGACACTTGGCTTGTCTTTATCAGCGGAAAAATCGGCCTTCGTGCTCTTCCCGGGAGTGAGACGGAAGTCAACACGTCTGTCGCTGAATATTCGAGGCCACCCAATTCGTTGCGCAACAAGTGTCCGTTTCCTGGGCGTTACCGTCGACAACAAGCTACTATGGCGACGTGCGGTTGATGGTATAGTCACTGCATCAGTGCAAAGGATCAACGCTCTTCGTCGCATGGCAGGGGTACGTTGGGGCAACAATCCTATGCCAATTCTTAAATTGAATGCTGCGCTCATAACAAGCCGCATTCTTTATCAGCTGCCGCTGATATCACTATCACCGAGCCAGTTCGAACGCTTAGAGGCAGTGCACAGAAAGTGTCTCCGCTTGGCGATGAGAGTTCCTCAGGCGGCTTCAAACAAGAAGGTCACCAATGAAGCCGAGTCTCTTCCGCTCCGCCTTTTGGCGTCTCAGGCCTTATAGACGCAGCTGTCAAGACTGGGAGAACCCTTCGCAGACACGGGGTTTCTCCGGCGGCTAAGAGCAAGAACTGGCTCACATTTTCACGCGGCGCTGAACGCATTTCAATATTTAGGCTTCAAATTGCCTAAACGGCGCCCTATGGACCCGCCATGGTCTTTTGTGGATGTTGCCTGTAACTTCAGCGTACCCAAGCTACCAGCGAAACGCACCATTCCAGCCGCGGAAGCAGGGTTTCTTGTGCTGGACCACTTGAGTACCATGTACCAGGGCCACCTTACAAGTGTACACCGACGGATCCGTGTGCACACAACGGATAGCTGCGCAGCGGCTTTCTGCATACCCTGCCTTGGCGTGTCATGGTCGGGCCGCCTGGATCGTGTGGTTTCGTCCACAACGTGGTAGAAAGCGCTGCAATCACCGCGGCTTTGCGAAAATTGCGATCCTTTTCTGCACGAGATGTTGTAGTGCTGACGGACTCCAAGTCGCCGCTACAAAGACTGCATCGTGGCCTACCTCAAGAAAAAGTTCACCAGGCAATCTCTGGCGCTAATTAAACACCTTATTGGCGAGAACTTCAATATAAAGTTTCAGTGGGTCCCATCCCACGTTGGCATTAAAGGCAATGAAAAGCCTTGCATGCGAAGCGCGGACATCTGTTCCAAAGGTAAGAACTCCTAAAAATTACCAGAACAACAAGATGCGATACGCAATCATTTCAAAGCGATATACAAGTTTCCACACCAAGCATGTGTAATCCACGGACTTCCTCGTGAACAAGCAACGCTGTTGTACCGCATAAGAACCGGCTCCGCATACACCCCGGCTTGGTCATTCAAGAATGGGCGATACGCTTCCCCGTTTTTTTGCCTTCTGCGGTGACATCGGGGACATTGAACATTTTATTTGGCTTTGCCCACAGTTTGATGTGGAAAGAGCAGCGATGGTCCGCACCTTGCAAAAGGTTGTCATAGGCACCGGACATTTGAAGACGTCATTTTTCCTGAAGGGCCAACGGCAACGAGGAGAAGCGTGCAACGAATTTTGTTGGTCTACCTGCGAGATACTGGGCTGTTCAACACTTGGTGACATAACCCTACAATTCAGGAGATGCTCAGGCGGAACAATTGCCGGCCATGCAGGCCAGGCTAACCCCGCCTGCTGCAACACCACCACCACCACCACCTTCACGCGTCGGCCGCCTGTGCCGGCACGCGAGCGGAGCTGCGAAACTGACCTGGTTCTAGAAACGGTCACTCTGCCGGCACTGCCGTTTCCTCGCCGCTTCCGCCCGCCATCCCTGCGCTTGTCCAAAGCGCCGGCTCCCGCGTGGGCCTTTTGCCGTGAACTCCCGCGCTGCGCCGCTGCTGCGCCGGACCTATTAAAGTCCCTGGATATTTTTGGGAAAGTACCGTCTTTCTTTTAACCGAGCCGCCACGCCGAGCACCCTCCTCTCCTGCCTTCCACCTCCCCGCTTCACAGGCCGTCGCCCGGGAAACGCGCGCGAACCTCTTTCTTTTTTCTTATGTTTTCATTTTTCGCCGAACCCGGCTCTCGCCACTATCCTATCAAGAATGCCATGTCTCACTGATAACGAACGTAGCGCGCGTTATCAGCGTGACATAGCATTTTGATAGGAAAGTGGCGCGAGCCGGGTTATAGGGCCGGCGCCCGCACGGTGGCCGTTTGGGAGAGGATATAGATAAGGATTGGACACTTGGGAGAGGAGGGTTGGACACTTTGGAGAGGATATGGAGGAGACTGTCGCTACTTTCTAAATATTAAGGGACTTTAAGACCTATATGCTACCTTTAGGTAGCAGAGTTGCGCATCTGTTTTCCAAACGCCGCTAGTAACCGTGCATTGCGGAGAAGCTGACGCTCGGGCCAATTTTTTTTATTTCTCGACGCCGCCGCTGCAGCTCACTCTATTAACACTAGTCATCGAAAGCCAATGTTTATCGCTGGCCTTCGACACGCCAGACATGTTTATCGGCGACGCGGTAGGCATGTCGCCTGCAAAAATGGAGTGCGACTTCACCGCATAGCTGTGGTTGCTAGCCGGACCTATGCGCTACTCTGCTACCTAAAGGTAGCATATACAGTGACTCTAGGAACCCGTGGACCTTCCGCGCTCGGAAAGCGCGCGGAAAGCGAGGGCGTCTGCTACGCGCTGTAGTTTTTTGCGCCGCGTTTCCACACGAGTCTACTTAACTTTTATAATGCGGTGCGAAATGGAGCTTATCCATCTTTAAGCGTTGTGTTAATGCTGGGGCAACAACAGAATGCCAAAAATCATGCGTCAAGCGGCATCAGCATGGCCTAGTTCCGGTCACAGAGATCGAGAACGTTGGTGCGTGTGTAAAAAACGCGCAAAACGGACACGCACAAGCAAAGAACGAAAAAAAAAACCTCATTCGCACGAGTAATCGGGCGATAGCATCACGCACGCACGAATTAAGAGTAATAAAAAAAACAGCGCTTCTGTTGCAAGGCGGCCGCCTTGCAACAGGCGGCCGAAGCAGCGAAGGAAACTAACGTGCTTCAAGTGTCGAGCTGTGACACATGATAGTTCGCGCTCATCTTCTGTTTGTTCGTTTAGCGGCGTCCCTGAGCTCGAGTGACATTCGTACGCACCGTAACATGAGCGCGGACATCACGGTGAAAGCGTGAAACATTCCTCTACCCCTCGCCACGAAAAAACCCCGCGAGCAGACAGCGGAAGGGCAAGCTTCTCCCATGCGCAAATATAAAAAGAAGCGAGCGAGCTCGCCGACGACTTTTAAATGCGCTCGTCGGGCTCCTAGCGCCTCTCGCTGGTAATGAAGAAACGCTTATTATCGCCTCCTGTCTCTGAGTCCGTCCAGCGCTAAAGGGTGTGTATATAACGCTCGCCGTTAGCTACGTGGAGGATCTACGTTTCGTGGCGTAGTGGATAGCGCCACTCGCTGCGGAGCAAGAGGTCCCTGGTTCGATTCCGCGCTTCGGAAGCACATTCCTGAATTATTTTTCTTTGGGGCCTTTATATATATATACATACTTATACGGTGCATGACGGCGGCGACGGCGACGACAAAATCCAGCCGAGACTGTCCATATAATTGCTATCGCAATGAAAGTAAATCATAGAATAAAGAACCAGTTTAGAGAAGGGAAACTGTAGCCTTGACAACGGTACGAAAGATAAGCAGCGGTAGCGCATGGAACTACCGAAGGCACCCAAGAGATGGCGCTGCGTAAACAGGAAGCGGAAAACAAAATTTATTGTTTTTTTTAGGTAGAAAAATGCAAATGGCTGCCTTTTTTTATTCCGTACCGGGTGCGTATGCGCATACGCGGGTGCCTCGGCTGGTTTTTTATTCTATCCTTTTTAAACAGAAGTGGACGAAAGAGGCCGGGACTCGCGTAGGGCTACGGAGGTCTCGCTATCTTTCGCCCGCTTGTTTTGAGCGCGTCGATACGCCCAGCAACACGCCAGAGCGCCCTTCGGAACGCAGTACCTGTGCGTACGAAGGTTACATGGAACCGAAAGGCATACATTGGCAACTGGCACCAGTAAGAACAATTCACGAGTGAGTAGAAGGAACGATAATCTTTATTGACAGTCAGCAAGCGGTAAAAGGCCCTGTTGAGACATCGTGAGCTCGTAAACGACTAGCCTTCGCGGTACTTCAAAGAGACAAAACAAATTAGATGACGTTTGTTGCCCGTTTCCACCGTCAGCTAGCGCTCACAATAACCAACTTGTCTTGTATTGTAGGACAGGCGTAAAGCATCAGCATTTTTTTTTGCTACAGTTTCAGTATTTGCTTTCAACGAGTACGCCTGAAGACCCCGGGTTTGTTGTTATTACAACATATTGCGGTCAGGCTGAGAATACCAAGCAGGTTCACGCAAAGAAATCACATTATAGTGGATGCCTACAGAATGGCAGAAAACATGAGCATTTTAACACGTGATACCGGTGAAACAACCCATAAATGGGATATATGCAAGGCCTCAAAGAGGTGCGGAAATACAGAGAAGGGAGAAACGATTTTCTATCCCGGTCATTCTCTTATTGTGGCATCGCCACTGGAAAGTAGGCTTCATCAACAGTCTGGCCAAGTCGTGCTCATGCCATCGCATAATTCACTCGTTCATTTGAGCCCACCAGACTTTGCAAGTACAAGTGAAATAGCAGCTTTGTCCACACGTGTTAGCATACAACTCAAAAGCGAGAACAGTGAAGTGTGATATGTTAACGACGTCACAAAACAGAAAGAAAACGCTGAGCTTGAAAGTACGTGTACCTGCCATCGTCGACGAACCTGTGGAAACTGACGCTTTCGCTGGTATCGCAGCTCCTGCGGCACCATACGTGTGCATAAGAAAAACAGGTGCGGCCTGCTGCGTCGCGTCGCCGTCAATGGGCGAGCGCGGGTCGCTGAGCGGCAGCTGTTTTGGGTGAGGGCGCCACAAGCGCGGTCCGCAAGGCAGACGTTGGTCCGTGTTACTATGTGGTCGCCTCAGTATTTATGCGTGTCCGTATGCTTCTCGTGTCTTTCTTGTGTGTGACCGCGCGGTGTGAGCAGCTTGCCTCATGTTTCCTGCGCATGAGTACGGTTTTTGGTGTGCGCGTGTGTGGCAGACGTTTTTTAGCGGATGAAATGACGCAAACCTGTTGTGTGCCGCGGTGCAACTCGAACGTGTAAAAAGACGCTACTGTGAAGTACCACGTATTCCCGTGCGATCTACAGTGTCGGGAAGCGTAATATTCGTAAAAGAGCACTTCTTTCTGCCTCAAACGAGCGCTAAATCAGCCGCGCGCCGCCGCATCCTGACTACAGCATCATGCCACTGCGCTGACTGCTACCCCCAACGGGTGCGCGCAACGTAACAAAAAAGACAAGCATCAAGAGGCGCCCGGGGCGAACCCTACCCTCTCCACCGAGAACGCCCGTCGCCGGAAGAAATCAAAGTGGAACCGACCGATTCCGCAGACGAAGCGGCGAGACGAAATCCCTTTCCCCTAGCTGTCGCTGCGCTACGTGCTACGAGGCGAACAATCACTTGGAGTGTTCGCGAAACCGGGAAGGATCCAAACGAAAGACGACGGAGGGTAGGATGGTAGCGACGGTAGGATGAAGTCGGCGAAGAAATTATGTTGTTCGTGTGAGTCGTGTAGTGCGGTCAGTTGATCTTGGATAATCGAGTGATGACACCGTGGGTGCACTGTTTAGAAGAGTGTCGCCGAATGACGGTGACCGGAGCTGGATATTGTTTGACTGTTTCATGGAAGAGAAATATACGAGGAACGTTCAAAGAATTGTGGGCTGCACACGTTTGGTGAATATTCAAGGCCTTTAAGTGCTCTTCGATAGTTTCTGATGGATGAGAGTGCATTTGTAGCACGGTAAGTTTGTTCCCGTTGTTTTAAACACCATCTAAGTGATGTTGTGAGTTGTAATTGATACCTGCCGAGTGTGGATGTTTGCGTGGTGCTTGTACTGCCTTAACTCAGAATATATTTTGTTTGTGTTGTCAACTCTTGGCTCTAACTCTTGCTTTGGACCACAACCGGCATTAGTTGGCGCACTAAAAGGACCTACATTTAAATTGTGTGTTTTTTCGTGGTGCGTTTCGGTGGGCCGATAAGTCAGCCCTTGGAACTTTCCCGGCGACTGCCTGTCCATTAACGGGATCAGTGACTGAGTGAGCACTCTTCATTTCAGTTGAGTCAACGGGCAGCATTCATGGAGAGTATTGAGGCCACTCTACAAAACATTGGTACTCCAGGACAAACTGTTCATATATGTGGTGTAATCGGCAGTTCTAATAACGACTTCACTATTCGACCTGTAATGTGCAACTATAAAACGCTTTATCTACGGCCTGATTGGAGTAAGTGTCGTGCGTACAAACGCGGGCTGTTTGAAGCGCTTCTTCGTGAACAGCTGGACCGTTGTGGGTGGCGCCAGAGCGGGCGCAAGGAGAACTAGGACCCGGACGCCGTTTCGGCGCCACTCAGCAGGGCCCGCACCTGTTTTTTTTTTATGTAGCGGCCGTGGTAGCACACCGACTGCCCACCATAATTGCAATATGATTACATCGGTGATTAAAAAACTTTCATGCGTATTTTAGACAACATTAACGATAGAATTCGCAAGAAAACGGGGAGCAACAAACCAGCTGCCAACCATCGGACGCCAACTGCGCATATTCTGCGCGTTATCTGCGACAGCCGAGACGCAGCGCCGTACTTTTTGCGCTTCGTCACTGGTCCAGCGACGGCCCGCTTGCTCGTTACCGCGCGCCGGCCGTCAGCGGCGAGCGAGAAGGCAGAGATGTTTTCAATCACTAAACAGCAAATTTAGGGGGCGATCGGAGATCTCTGTTCTGCGCCGTTCGTTCGCGTTCGTTCTGATGATCGCACGCGATTGGCTGAAGCCGGACAACTCACGCACTCTAAGGGCGTGGCCATTTCTTTTTTTTCTTGATGTGTTCTTTTTTGGTGACGTCATGCCGCGTCATAACGAGCATGTCGTTGCTAAAGTGACGGAGAGCGAGCCCGTTCGCTGCGTTCTCTCGAGCGAACAACGGCGTCGCACGGCATGTATTTCGAGTGATGCGGCCGGTTGCGGCTGCCGCACCAGCTGATTTGAGAAAATGGCGCTTGCAACGGTGCTTCCTTGCTACGTTGGCGTTTCTCGAAGCAGATGCAGAATGGTAGGAGGTGCGAAATGCGTTTGAAGAGATGAGCGAGTGTGAATTCCGGCGTCGCTTTCGTTCTCGAAACGTACGGTACGTTGGTTGTGCGACAACTCGACCCGGTCATCGGGTGCCAACGAGCCATTGGGATTTCAACAGAGCGGAAGGTGTTGTCTGCGCTGAGATTTTTTGCCAGCGGATGCTTCCAGCGAGCTGTCGGCAGCGAGGAATTCAGCGGCCTGTCGCAGTCTTCCGTCAGCGAAACCATCCACTAGGTGCACACGCCATTACTGTCGTTGGCGGGCAGAAACGGTGGGTGGCCTTTCCCGAGACCACGGACGGCGAAGGAGCGAACAAAGGCGGCGTTTCGCTCGGCTCGGGCGATTCCCCTTGTGGTCGGGTGCGTGGATGGTACCCATCGCAATCCGAAGCCCATGGCCTGAGCTCCGCGGACACGACGCACGAGGAAGGGACTCTACGCATTCAACACCATGATCGTGAGTATTATCCATGCATTTGTATGCGTAGCGAATTGTTTCATTTAATCGCTTAAACTTTCCGCTTTACTGAGGCTGTTGCAACTGAGTATAGTGGGAGCGGTATTTTCGATCTAGCCAGAACGGGAATTGGATTCGTTCAGGCACTTCGCTTAGGATAAGCGATGAAATCATGTGACGCGGAGTACACTTTGGTTCAGCGGCCTGCACAGTGCATAATATTACCGTTGCTCGTTCGCCATGTGTACCCGAAGCTTGATTCTCGATTTGTATTTGTTGAGATTAGCGCTCCCAGAATGTGCCGTAGTATGCCTTATTGTTCATTGTCGTGATGGACGTTACATGGATCATTACATAGATGGATGAATAAACTTTACTTCGGTCCCTCGGAACGCGCCCGAGCATGTACATACATTAAATATACGCATTGTTTCATAACCCTTTTTCAGTCGAAGCTTTTCGTGTTGTAGATATTTTGTGATACATTGCCTTAAAGATACAGCAGTAATTTGGTTAAAAGGCTTTGGTGGCTGGAAGATGGGTTGTTCCAAGCAGTAAACATGCAGACTACCCTTTGACACTGCATTGTCCTCGTGTTAGAACTATGGTACATGTCCTACCCTGTCGATGATTTGTTCATAGCTATGTTTCAACAGTCAGTAACAGTGAAGACAGATGTAGTTACATTAACATAATATCCAACATTGTACCCAAGGTCATTTATGGGTACAATTTTGACTGAATTGAATTCTGTAGACATGTGATGCCGACCTCTGGATGTCAGTCCATGTTTCCTGGGGTCATGTCATGACTAGTGGGTATGGCGGGGGAGCCTCTCCGTCAGCACCTGGAAGCAAAACTTCGGCTTGCTTGGTAAGTGCTGTCAATGCTTGCCACATTCAAGACGTTATCACTACAGCTGTCATGCCGACCTCGTGCAGGAGACTCCAGCTATACATTAGAAACGTGGTTCCTGACACCAGTGCCCGGACGACCAGCTCGTGGCACCCCTGATAACCACTACAACAAGGCCCACACCGCCATGCGCAATGTTGTGGAGTGGTGCATCGCTGTAAGCTTGTGCACAGCTGCTCAAGCATCATTGCTGCTTGTGCAGCTCTGCACGACATTGCGTTGGCGGCACATGAGCCTGTTCTCGAAGGAAACGATGACGACACCGACGATGCTGACTGCTGCCAGCAGCAGCTGAGCTACCACCACCACAACGGGAGCCAGCAGCAGCGCAACCGTGTAGTGAACCTGTTCGAGAACTACAGGGCCTGCATGCTTGAGCACCTGCGCAGAGTACGCCGCCGCCTGCAACGACCTCGGCAGCATTGCGTGGTGCGTGTTTGTCTTTGTTCATTGTGTTTGTCACCGTGTTTTTTTTTACTACACTTCAAATGTTTGCTACACATATCAACGAAACAGCGTTCTCCTATCAATGAATAACCCCCTTGAATAGGTTGGCAAAAAATGTGAAGCTCACCCTGACTCACTCGTGAAATATATTTTGCGCTTGGGGCTCACTCAAACTCAGACTCGCCAAAATTTTCCTCAAGCGGATTCACTCGGACTCAGGCTCACTAAAATGTTTTCACCCGGACTCGAACTCACCAATGTATTACTCACTTGGACTCACAGCTCGATCTGAATCTGAGTGAGTCGACTCATGAGTGATTTTGCCGACCTATGCCCCCTTGTCACACAACGCCATGCTGATGAAATGCTTCGACCAGGTTGTAAAATACGGCGCTTCACACTAAGCACAAGTGAGAGCTCAACTGTGAATGGCACATGGTTCCATTCACAGCCAAAGTGGTAACCGGAAAAGGCTGTTTGAATCAGGACAGCAAGATGCGGTAGCTTTAGTGCAACAAGAATCGTGCTTGTAAATGAAGTGAACAACAAGGGTGGTGTCAGAATTGAAATTTTATTACAAGTATCACGAGCAATGCACATAAAAAGCAAAATAAATAAATATCCTTTAAATTTAATGCCAAGGAAAAGAATATAAAAGTAGCTTCCTTTTATAATATACAAATGGAGTTATTACAAAGTGCCTGCTGCTCCTCTGCAACAACACACGCGTCTCGCAGCACGAAAGTCATTGTATTACATGAAAACAAGGCACAGTCGAACCGGTATTAATTGAACTCGCTAAAAAATGCAAGTTGTTGGTTGCTGATATGTCTTCCTCTATTATTGATTTCTGTTTGTACCCAATCCTGTTATCTAAACACTTCTAAGCAACAGAACACGTATTCGTCAACTATTTTTTGGTCTTGCAATATTTCAAAATTGTTGTGCAACCTAGACCTTTCACAAACGCTTTTCTTTTTTTCTAGGATGTGTAAAAATCGATAGAAAACGTACAGTGTGCCACAATATTCTACACGTATACACTATAAACATAAGGATACACTACAGTGCACTATGTGCATATACTACAAAATTGCTCAATGCATGACTTTGTATAATGAGATTTTAAAAAATGACATGGCAAAACATGATTTATAAATGAAACCACACTGTGCTATGCACATGTACTACAAAACTGCTGAATGCATCACCTCGCACGATGAGATTAAACAGAAATGACATCGCAGGACACGATTTACCATTGATCTACACTTTACTATGTACAATGAAACAGCACATCAGTGCTTCTGATATGCAGAAAAAGAAAATTAACTGAAAGAAAATTGCAGGGCACCATTGAAGCAAACCAGCGTATCATAGCTCGTGATGTGAACAAAAATAAATCTACATATATGTACAACTAGTCTTTACAAATCACTGTGCAGGTGCCTTCCGCTGCAATGAGGGCCCGGGCGAGGGTACCAATGCCTTGCAATTTGTGGACCGCGTCACCGAGAAGTTGAACCTGGCGCAGCTTTCCAATGATGCCTGGCCCTGCCGCCTGGTGTTTGCGGCTAGTAACTCCAGCGCCTCGGCCTGCCGGTTGCCCCCATCTCGCAGCTGCGGCATGAGCTGGAAACCAAGAAATGTGTTGCCATTATCATCTATAAATTTCCTGCTACCGACTCTTCGCTGGAAGCTTCTGTTCGTGAAGAGTTTCAGTGTGTGCAACAATTTCCTCTCTGTTGAAGATCCACTGACCCAACGGCATCCATGAATGGTGCTTGGTTCACCGCACAACCAACGCACTTCGTTTGGACAGACCAAAGCGGTGCCGGAATTCATTTTCGCTCATCTCATCAAACGCATCTCACGCCTCTAACCATCTCTGCATGAGAAGCAACCAAACAGCCCTTTTCAGGGCTACACAATCGTTTGCCCGGCTTTACGCGATGACTGACACAATCTCCTTCCGAAACCCTAGCTGCTGCAGTATGCAAAACATACAGCAAGCAGGTGTAACACAGGTGCAAACATGTGCATTTGTGTATGATGGCTATGTGAAAAAGTTATATAACGAGCTTGCTTTTTGAACAGTGTATTTAGCAATAGCACATTTTCAGTTTCACTTTTGAAGCAATTGACAAAATAGGGAAACATTTCAAGATGTTGAACATTTTTGCAATGCTACCTTTTTGCTACATCTGCAAGGCAGGACACCTGTTTATTCCATCTGACAGTTATGCATACAACTAGCTCCTGCAACCGTTTGCCAAATTTTTTTTGTGCAGCCTTTTGTCTTTATGCCCACAGATGTCATCTCTTCACAAACATATGCCTGCACGCATGAGCATCACCTGTGAGCATGTAACACCATCTACAGTTAATCAAAAACATCAGCGAAACTTACGAGTTGGGGCACGGGAAAGATCCTGGGCCACATCCTCTTCAGCCACACCAGTAGCAGCTGGAGCAGGGCTCACCTGTTATAGTAAGAAGTTTCTTGATTGACACACTGAGTGCAATAAGAAGTATGGAGTGGAAGTGAACAATAGCAATGTTTTTTAGAATGTTTCAACAGCGGCATGCTATGACACACAGACTTCGGAGAGGGGTGGAGGGAGGCAAGCCTACTGGCTACGCACCTCACTCGACTCGAGGGTCTGAGAAATGGGTTGGAACACGTAGGGTGCTCTAGTGACCTTCGAAATATAGTTCGCGGCTGTTCTTTCGTCATCACCGCAAATGTGGCTGTTTCGCATTCTGTTCTGGGCGGCGCAACGTGTTAGCACCTCAGCTAACGCGGCGGCCGGGTGATCCACTCGATATTGTTTGAAAAAAACTAACAGCGCGTAATGGCTCGAAGCAAACGAGCCCACTTGTTCGCAGCATGCAAGTAACAATGATATTCTAAGCCAGTGCTTACCGATTCAGACCACCCGAACTATGGGCCTCGCACACTCGTCCCTGTCAAGCACGACGCGGCCGCGGGTAATCCGAAATCTGGCCGCCTCGGGTGCTGCTGTAAAGCACAAGCGGGACGTGTAAGATGACCGACCACAATACAATTGTGCTCGCACTCACCTCTGCTGCCCTCGGAGTTTGGCAAGACCCTGCTGCGAATAGTAGCGCTCATTCCTCCATCGGGCCTGCCACTGGGCCCTGGTGTTACGCGCAGGGACTTCTTCGTTCAAAAGCGCTACTAGCTCCTGCCACATGTCGTCCCGGTCCTCCCTCGTGAACGACGGCTCCAGCGGGCACGACAGCCTCGCGATCTGTGGGTGCTCTTTCACAAAAGCCAGCAGAAGCTCCTTTTGACGATCCGACACCCGAGAACCAACGCAGACGTTGCGATCGGACGACATTTTGAAACTACGTCAGCCGCTACTTTTCTCTTTTTTTTTTTTTCGCGTGCGCGACACCATCTAGCGACGACGTCAAAAAAAACTAACATTATTAAATATCATCACTCAAAGCTGTTGCTGTTTGAAAGAGTGTTTGAGCTTGAGAAGCAAAAACAATAATTTTCTGTAAAGTAATTATATTTATTAAAAGGCGAGAAACGCTTCACGGTCCCTGTGCCGACGTCACAGGATGCGCGTCTACTTCCGGAAAGCTGTCCGCTTGACGATTAGCTGTTCTCTTCCTCTCGGCGGTTCTAGGCGGGAGAGCTGCGCCTCCTCTCACTTCTGTGACGTAGGCACCGCAGAACGAGCTAATATACTGACTCTAGAGGAAAAGCTGGGCCGCGAGACCTATAACCACAAGAACGCTGACATCTTGGAACGTTGTCATTCTTGCCATCACATATCAATCCTAAAGAAGCATCTGCACAATTAAAAAACTTGCGGATATTGTTTTGTGTTTATTTTGAATACTTCTACGAAAGAATACGACGGCTATTTATGCAATTTACTGCGCGCGGAAAGGAGCGTTTGCAGGCTGCTTTACTAGATGGCACCACCATATCAACACTCGCGAGTACGCGAGTGTGTGCTTGCGGCCGATTGCGCCGGTTTGCGCGTCGTGTTAAAGCCCCTGAAACTTCGCTACGTGTATCTCGTAGTTGTCATAGTGTCCCGTTGTGTGCGTTTTCTGTCGCCGCATACCACTCGACTTCATGTGACAGCCCTTTTTTTTTTCGAGCTGGAAACTTCAGTGCATCAGTGCAAACCAGGACGGGCGGCAAAGAAGAGATGAGACAAGCCCTGGAAAGTTATGTACGAACTAGTCGCAACCGATTTTATTTATAACTTTTTTAACGGCGATAAAGCTTCGTGGGCCGTGTAACTTTAGTTTCGATTGAAGCTTTCGGGAGATGTCTCACTCACATTCGCCGCTGCATGCTGCAATCGACATTTTTCTGCTTTGCGGCTCTCTGCGCTGAAGTACGGCAGCAATCAGCTGAAAAAGAACGTGGATACAGGTGTCTCGCCATTGCAAGTCGAATCAGCGCGCGACCACGGCCTAAGGACTTTGCTTCGAGCTGCGAATCTGTCGAGTGACCTTTGTGCCAGCGAACGGAGAAACTTTGGTAGGGAGTGCCTAGTAAAAACCATGCACAAACAGGTGGAAATTTTAGCTGTTATCAATCGGACCAGCTGCACAGACAACCGTACACTAACACACGGCTTCACGCATCAAAACGCAGCTGATGTTCTCTGAACACGCGTAGCGCGTAGCTGGCTTAGGTTGGTAGATTAAAACTGATTACTACCGTCAAATATAGCGAGCGTCTCAGGGTCTGGCAACGCTGGCAACGATCGTTTTGTTCCATCATGGCGGAACCCATGCGGTTATAGGTTTCAATGCATGGGCCCTATGGGGAGCTTTTCCTCTAGAGTCAGTATATTAACTCTATGATAATGAACCGCTGTTCCGTGTTCCGTATTCCGTTTTGGCCGCCATTAGCGCCCCGTGATTGGTCGTTTCAGCTGTCACTCAAGTGACGTGTCGGAAGCCCAAATTTTGGTGACGTCAAAATGACGAGTACGCGCTCATTATGCTAAAATATACGGAATCGGTTCCGTCCAAGCGCGGAACAATCTGCGAGTGGCCCCGTTTCGACGGAATAGCAAACATGGCGGTGCCGGCGAGCTTTTTCGTGTTGTTAGCGGCGATCGCTCGGCGGCTCGGCAGCACCGTGAGCGCCGTGAGCGCCCGACGACGCGTTCGACATGCCAGTCGATGAAAGAGTTCGCCGTCACTTTCGCCCGAAGAAAGGAAGGTGCGGCGGTTGTGCGACGAAGTGGCCGAGGAAGGCGCGCGACGGCGCGACCGACTTCGCTGTCGGTGCAGCCTGTGGGTGTTGTGCGGCCTTCGGTTTTTCGCGAGTGGCAGCTTTCAAGCCTCGTTTGGAAGCGAGGATACATGCAAGCTGCGGTGAGCAGACTGTGTGCGATGTTGTGGCGGAGGTAATCGTGCACGCCGGGATCCGTAACAAGTGGGTTCACTTCCCGTGGACGCCGGATGAAAAGGCGGCCTTGAATGTTTCCTACGGCTGCCGGCGTCATGGGATGCGTGGACGGCAGCGACGCAGCGTTGCCGTCATCATTGCACCGAAGGGTGACCATCACAAGGCGGCATTTTATCCCCGCAAAGGACATTATGCCCACATCGTCATGCTAGTAAGTATCGGTCTTCCCATCCTTTCGAGCGCATGTCCGCGTAGCGAAATGTGGCTCACGGTGGTTCATGCTTTCGTCAGATCTGCGACGCAGACATCGGAATCCTGCCGTGAACCACTGAGTCTGGGATCAGACTACGACGCCCACGTCTGGCGGACAACGCGGCTGCGCGAGCGCATCGAAGGGGCCCGGATTGCCGCGGCCGTACCTTCTGGCTTCTAGGTGAGCAGAACAAAAAGTTGGGATATTCACAGTTTGAGCTAACTGAACATTTGCTCGCGCTATGGTTAATGCCCTGTTTGATTAGCTCCAGGTACTTGGTAACTGTGACAACTTACAGGATGTCACTCACTGCACGTGTGTCATCTTGCAGCTATCGGTTATCCGCTCCATAATATCGACAAATGACTCACATCGTCATGACAGCCCATTTGTAGTAGTCATGCTTCGCGTAGTACGGGTAAGTCAGACTGGTGAGGTGTATAGCATTAGATCATGTAGATGATGCTATCATTGCTCTCTTTGTGTGGCTCAGCCTTGTGGATCTCTTACATGGAAGCAGTATTTACAACACACCACTTGTATTTGTGCAGGTGACAGAGGCTACAAACCAGGACCATGGCTCCTGACACCTCTCCGAGGCTGTCCTCTCAGAAACGGTGTTAACAAGGCAAGTGCTACACCGCACATGCTACAATGCAGTCTGTAATGAAGCGTTGTGCTGGGCGTTTGAAAAGCTGCTTCCGCTGCGTTCAGCAGTGCAGTTGTACCCTCCATTAAGAATCAGAATGTGCATCTCACATTGCTGCAGCATGTGCAGTGTTGCACTTGCCTTTACATTGCAGAAGGTGACAGAAATGTTCATGATTTCAGCGAGCGATGATTCCAATAGTGAGCATGGCAGTGTTGTCAGGGATGACCCCGAACCACTGCTTAGACAAGGAAGGTCATCACGCTCCTCATGTATTCCTGGACAAGCTGTCCGCAGTGGTAATCCGCTATTTGGCTAACTGCACCACTGACAACAGCACTAGGCAAGTGTCATTTCAGTGAGAAACATATGCCTAAGAAGTAACAATAATAGATGTGGTTTTCCGTGCCAAAACCATGATACAAGTGTGAGCCACACTGCAGTGGAGGACTGAATTTATCTTGACCACCTGTGGCTCTTTAACGTGAATCTCAATGCAAGTACAGCAGTGATCCTGCACGTTACCCTCATGGAGATGTGTTCGCTGTCAGCAGGAACAGACCCATGCGCTGAATGAAGCTTAGCAGCACGACTTCTTACCTGCTAAGATGTTACCTAACAAGTAGAAGAAAACGTTTCGAAGTTAAATTTCCTGGTAATAATAAATCGCTGCTGGGTTTCATCATATGCTGTATGACCAGGTCTTTCGCAGAACTTGACTACACGTGACTGGGTCATTTTTATGTGGCCGTAGATAGGAACTTTTCATTTAGCAACTGTCAATATAACGCACTGTACTAGGCAGCTGAGTGCTATAGCCAATTCTCTGGAAAGCAAGGGTTTGTTATTGTTTTTGTTACTGCTGACAGTCTTCTAATCACGAACACTGTGACCGTTATCTGCTCTATGACTGGGAGTGCACACCAAGTCTTTGTCTCCTCACTTCGTGTATAACAACACAGGGCTTGCCTTTTACTTCACGCACAACTTGCGGGCACTGTGCTCTTTTGTTGCACATCCACCACACTGTTCCTTTTGAAAGGGCCAACTGATGCTGAAACAGATCGTCTGGCATTTCAAGTACCTTTTTCTCATTCAGAAGTGTGCTCATTTGTGAATGAAGAAGTAATGTGAAAGAATATGTAAGCAGTCTCTTCAAGACAGAACCTTGTAAAAAAAAAAGAATTTATTCGTGTTCACACCAATGCAAAGACGGCACATACTTTCTGTAAATAAACGTACATTGTGAAACTAGTGTCATGTTTTTAAAGCATTACTGACATTTATTACATGCACAAGTTACAAGAAACATCGTGCTGAAGGAAGCACAGTGTGACATCGTACTGCATGGGTAATTAATGACTACTATAATGCAAATATAGATAACATCAGCATGCCTTTCTACTAATGACATATCACGTTGCTAAAAGCGTTATATGCGTTTCAAGGAGCACCTTTGTCGTCGCGTGTGGCAGGGAGCAATACTCTAACCAATGTCTGCGCACCTCAAATTTTGGTTTAAGTTCGGCACATGTTGTCACTGCTTATTGCTGCGTCCCACCATACCACATGAAAAAAAAAAAGAGGGACACATGAAATGTGCACAGTATACGAATCACAAGGTACGTGGGCAATTGTGTGCACAGCTATGCATTTCAGATATATTACAGAGTAGTATAGTACCCCTCACAAGATGGTGGTTTGTCAATGTTTATAAGAAAGGACAGTTGCATAACAATGGTATTACATGAAGCAGCAAGACAAACCAATGTATACAGTGTGCAAAACACGCCTGTGCAATTGACGGGATGCTTTCCTGAATAGGCAATAGCAAAGTTTTTTCTTACAGATATAGCGTCAACATTACATAAATGTAAAATGCATGTTGCAATGTAACTGGCCTAATTTGTTTGCAAAAAAAGTATATGTTTGGTTTTCGAGGACATAACTTTGCAAAAGGATTGATAGCTGTGACCCACGCAAAAGTCAACTGCAGTTTCAAAAAGGACACAGATAGTAGCCTGTGTGATTATTTTGCTCAGTGTAAAAGCACCTCCTGTGAGTGGCAAACAGGCATATCATCCTTTAGTGCAACTTGTAAAAACACTTGTGTCATATACATTTCAACTTCAAGTGACATCATGAAACTACAGTCTTTGGTGTACAGTCAAGCATGGTCTTCAATTCATTTCAGATAGCTCACTAGCACATGTCAAAAAACTTATGAAGAGCAAGCGCTGCCACAAAATCTTGCACTGTGAATTTCACTGGAGGGAAAGGCTATGCTTACAGGCTTACCGCATGAAATGACGCCACATGATATGTGTTGTGTGCATCATTTCAGAAGGCTGACGATCACATGTCAAAGCAACTTGTGAAGACGTGCTCACACTACCACAAGAAAGTGGAGTATCGATTTAAAAACACTTATGCACTACACTTGTCACACCAAAAAGATGACACGCAAGTAAAGAAACATGAAACAAAGAACACAAAAATGAAGACATGTTAAAACAGAAATAAAGTCTTAATGTTCATGGCCGACAAGGTCGCTACAGCAGCAGTGAAGACTGGGGAACTCCAGGCCCAATGGCAGCCAGATGTTAGAGGGTGCCTGCGATGCATTGGGTAGCCGAACGCATGCCCCTCACTCCATCGACCAGCTCGGGATGCTGCAGCTAGAGAAATTCACAATGTATTACAGGCCACTTAATGCAAGAACACACAGGATACCAAACTAATGCTCCATCGGTTTGATTCGGATAGTCAGCGATGACAAGGCATTTGTCATTGAGCTGGAGAAAAAATCCAACCGTTTTTTGTTATACGTTTAAACCAGGGCCCAACCAGAAGACCTCAAATAGATTTGAAGTGTTGGTTCCACTTATTTTTGTTCCATGAAAATGTGACCCTGAATTGACTCCGCTTCTTCTTAACCTCGGTACAAGCACTTCAATGTAGCATCGTTAAGTCTTCACACTTGAGCCTCCTTTACGTGGCAAAAAAACCTCGGAACTTGGCGAAACACTCGTAGCACTTCTAGCCACACACACACCAAAAACAGGCCCACCGCTGCTGGAACAGCCTGAGAGGTGGCTCCGTAAATTTTCCCCCTTTTTTTTTCAGAGTTCTCGCCGCAACGCGGTAAACCAATGCAGCATATATCATAGAGTTCTTTGCAGGCTACAACAATTATACTTATCAAATCTATTCGTTATATCATCACAAATGAAACACCGTGGTGTGCATGTTAACACAAATGTTTTACGCAACAAGTTTCTTCTGTGCAAGTTCGATTAATCAGAAATGTACGTAAAATGCACAGGGGAAGAAACTGAATGTGCACGTCCATGTACGCTGTAACTACGCTCGCTCACGCACTATCGTTCACGAAATCAAAAGGTGAAGCTTACTAGATATCAGACGATAGAAGTACAGGCTTCCCCAGTTCATAACGATTTTTTTTTTCGCTACCTGTAAGAACCAAAGCAAAGTAAACATAACGCGGTAACAGCATTGTTTACTCACCTTGCGGCTAGAATTCCATGTTTTCCTTGCTCTTCGCAGCTTCCGATATTCCTCTGCGACGAAAATACTCCCCGGTAGTCGCGATCACATTCTTTTCGCAGCATTATAGGTGACAGAACAGAAAACACGGCTCGCAGAGACGATCAGCTGTTTTTCTCGCAACGGCCGCCTTAAGCGACTTGGATTGGATGCAAAAGCAACACCCATGTGGCTACGACTCTCAAAATACGTTTGTTTTG
Source organism: Rhipicephalus sanguineus (assembly GCF_013339695.2). Taxonomy (NCBI): domain Eukaryota; kingdom Metazoa; phylum Arthropoda; class Arachnida; order Ixodida; family Ixodidae; genus Rhipicephalus; species Rhipicephalus sanguineus. Next base: position 14,845 of record NW_023615511.1, on the reverse strand, counting down.
CGTTTACTTTGCAATACGCTTCATTAACCTTAGCACCAGAAGCTCATAAAACAAATTTATTTTCATTTACGTACAATTGTTCTTTTGTCACACGCTCGCGGACGAAATAAACGAGTTATACGGCCCCTTTGCGGCCCTCAGCCAAAAAGTCACTAAAGCCCCTAGATTTTCTCCCCGAAAATACCTACAAAATACTAGGGATTTCCCCAGAATTCCTACGTAAAAAACGCCAACTGCCGCACTTGTCTTGCTCAACAAGCTATGGGCGGCTACGAGCGCTTTTTATTGGCCAAATTCGAAAAACGTCGCGGCTTCCGCCGTAGGCGGTGCCTCAAGCGTGACGTAACAGGGAAAACGGAATACGGAACACGGAACAGCGGTTCATTATACGGCCGCAGATCTCCGATCGCCCCTCTGTTTTCGTGGCCGCTACAGGGAGCGACCGCAGCGCCGCCATTCGGTAGAGCCTGAAACGCCTGTTTTAGGCACTTTTTCTCCCTGAAGACGGCCACTGGCCTAGGTACTGAGGACAAGAACGCCCCTAGCTCCACTTGTCCCTAGCTTGATCGGCAGCCATAGGCCATGCGCGCTTCACGCCGGTGTCAACCCACGCCAAAGTAAGTTTTTGCATTCGCTGTCCTGCGGTGTTTTCTACCGCGCCACGGAGCAAATGAGTTAAACGGGCCAGGCCTTCTGCCTGGTGTGTTGTGTTTGTGTGCCGTTCGCCTTCGAACTCTACCTTTGTGAATTTGCACCCTGTGTGAGCATGGGCCAGTCAGAGTATATGATTACACCACAGTACAAGTGCTTAGCTCGAGCTCGGTTGTAGTCGAGGTGGAACTGCATTCAACAATTCATTATTTACGTGACGCTACGGCCTCAGTCCCGAAACTTGATTTGGTGCAATTATGTTACTGTTACTGCAGCTTCTGATCGGTGCAGCTATTTTGCTGGAGGGAGGCTTCAATGTAATAGAGTCACTGTTTTGTTCTACATGTCCGTGTCGTTCCATTTGATATGTCATGATACACTTCGCGTGTAGATGGTCGACGCTACCATCTGTCCAATACATTAGATGGTTCTCAGTGCAACTGTCTAGCGCTAATTGTACCATTTTTATTACGTACCTCACTTCGCTGCAAGTGTGCTTATTCACAGCCCTGTGCTTCTTCGCAGCTCGGGGCACAGGTATAACAATTGCAGCACGTTTGATGTAATGCAGTCCTACCATCAATTTGTATAGGCAAGACAACACATAGGACAGTGCACATTGGAACTTTGTGCAAAGTTTAGGTATTCCCTGTGACCTTGGGCGCTGCTGACAAATGTGCCATTTGTCTGGTTTGTGTAGAATGCTAAAATAATTTGCTGCATCAGCCAAGGCAAAGCTGGAAATGGCCACTTCTCTGCATTACAAGCTCTGTGTAGTGGGGCTGTAAATTCTGCATTGCCAGATATTGTTGCGTTAGAATCTGACTACCTGCAAAATTTTGACTGGCACAAGCACCCAGTTGCTGTATTTCTGGTAGACCAGCTGCACTATTATTACAGCTGTCGTTTCCCTTGGTTTTGTCCTAGCAAAGACGCCACCTGGTTCAAACAGCCCACGTACAACTGTGATTAAAACTGTGAATAGCATGCACACATACACACTTTAATCGCTATGGTTTACCTTTAGATGCAACAGATTTCAAAGAACACTGACTGCAACGGTTGATATCACTTCCTTTAGAAACTTGCTCAAAGCACATATCATTCTGGTGTAAAGCAGCTTGCACAGTTGTAAGAAAGCGGGCAGTTACCATTACAATTTGCAGTGTTCCACTACTTCATTCTTTAAGGGGCTCCTCAAACACTTTTCCAAGTAATCATCGAATGACCTCAGTATCGGGCCTCACGAATTGATTGCCGCAAAAATTTCTTGAATTCGTCAAGAACGAATAGAGTTACAGGGATTTGTCACACGCTTTCAGTGCTTCCCCTCTTCTCTCAGCTTGCTTGAAGGTACACATGGAGGGATGGCATAGAGGAAAGAATTCACGTCATGAGCTTGAGCATGTGTGATGAAACACGATTGCTCTCTGCTGTCATTCCTGTGCACGAGTGTGGCTACTATAGAGCACAGGGCCAGCGTGTGGCAGCACCTTGGTGGCAAGAAACGCATCTTATCCAAATGCCGCTCTTTATTTATGTGGGATATTGGCCTGCTATGTGTTGTTCAATGTCAAACAGCAGGTGCCGACAGCTGCGAAGAGAGTGAGCACAACCCCCTGTATGAAAAGAGGGTGCCTGTGAAAATGGCAACTTCACGCTCCACTTCTAATCTCTCCTTGTTGCGCATGACTGCAAGGCTTGGCTGAGCTTTTCATAGTGGTGTCTGCTTTCCACAGGATGTGGTTTCTGAGCAAAGAAACAACTGCTTGCAGCGCGAACTCAACACAAGGACAAAAGAAGACGCGGGGCTTGTTCGTGCCTTTTGTTTTTGTGTCAAGTGCACACTGCAACCAGTTGTTTCTAATGATCTACCAACTTTCCAACTCTCGTTGACTATGTTTTCTCACCAAGACTACATTTTTTCACCAAGCCTGACGGGTGGTTCATGACCTCTTATAACAATTTTTTCACGAGCAGAGTATCCTTTAAAGCTTCATGCAACATTAAAAAAAATCATAGAATCGGCCCACATTAGTAAACACAAAAAAGTGAAAAATTACATTTATTGAAATTCTACATCTGTCTTTCCACTACTTTCTTTTTCTGTGTGCGATTTTCAACTTTAGAAGGCGTCTGATTATATATTTATTTGAGAATACCTCACAGGCCCCGTAAGAGGCATAGGGTGAGGGGGCATACAGTACAATTCAATACATTGTATGGTTGTATACACACTCTACATTTCAGAATTCTAAATGTGCATGGTGTGGCTGCACTATAACATGCATAAAATATACAGCTGTATCGTTACCAGGAAATGGCTATATTTTCACATTGAGCTGAGGCATCTGCATATTTAAATAAGTGTTGCAATACTTTATTGGATGGCTGTGCATTTGGGCACATGTGGCTGGCGGTTATCACAATCTTTGTATACAGGGCAATCTTGAGCGGTCATGCTTTATACCCTATAGATCTTCGACTAAGATTTTCTTGCTTGTTACTTTTATCAGTATCGAAACTTTGCAGTATTCATGCACCTTACAGTAGCTTTTTTTTTTTGGCGAAACCGACCTGTTACTAGAAAATGTACTAATATGATAAAGGTCTTCAAACTTAGGTTACTTCTTCGTGATTGTTGCCAGAAGAAATAATTTACTCCAGTAATCAGAGTGGAGTGTCTGGCAGTCCTATGCAATCTTTACTGCTTGGGTGGTACTTTGTAAGTGTACACAATGATCTGCAGTGATGTTTTCAGGCTTGCTAACATGAAAGCAGTAAAACAAGCTGGCCACTTTTACAGCAGTATACAACTTATCCTGAAACAAGCAAATCCTAGTGGTACCACTACCTGCAGCAGTGACACTTAGGTTGTATCACAGCCTGTGCCCTATACTGGTACATCATTGAAAGACTCATCTAGCCTGCACAGATGTCATTATTGTCATTGCACCTCGAGGTGGCTAACTTCTTTTTAGTACCGTGTCATCTGTAACTCCGTTCATTCCCATTCTTTACTGGTTTGAAAAAATTTTGCGGCAATAGATTCATGAGGCAATAAACTGATAAGCTATTATATGATTACTTGGAAAAGTGTTTCAGGAACACTTTAACATACACTGTGTGTTCTAGCATGCTGCTGTTACCAAGGTTGATGCACAACATGGTTTTGACACAAGAAAGAAGTCAAGACACCACAAACGCCAACTATCAACTGCAAAGGCACACAATGTCGGGAAAAAAAGAAGACATGAAAACTTATCTGCGCATGCTGATGCAATAGATGAACTTATCAATCCGGCACGTGTGGGGGTATACGTGAAAGATAAGGCAGTTGATTTATTCTTTATGCAAGTTAATAGACGGTTAGCTCATGCATGCGCATGAGCTAATAGTGCGTGTGCATGCGCACTATTATCGATATGCCATGCCTTGATTATTAGATGAGTTTGTTCGTTCATATGCCTGTAAAAAACTGCGTATTTATCGAATTTTGGCGTGGACTTACACTCTCGACAATGTAAAGATAGATTAGAAGGTGAGCCTCCGCTTAACAGTATTTTATGTTCCAATAATCTCTGGTTAACACAGTGGCTCATCTGTCCAATGTAGAAGCAGCTGTAGCTAAAGGGAACCTTTTAAACCACACCTGTACAGCAATCAGTGAATTTGTTGGCATGTTTTATGAAACAAATGTTATTCCGCATCGTGTCTTCTATTACTCGCTCATTCTTTCTCTGCACAGTGCACAAATCTTACCTAGATAATTGGCAGCCGTAAAGACAGCATTAACGCTGTATCTACTTCCCACTTTCTTTAGCCTGTGAGACATGCAATGAATGTAAGGAATACCTACGACATGTTTTTTTCTCATTGCTTTCTGCAACCATGCTCGGACTTAGCATAACGGACTTCTTTAAACATTCCGCGATAGTGGCCGCCCTGTCTTTGCACGCCTTTAGAATGAATACTTACCAACTAGCTCAGCTCTCTGTTATTCTAAACATGGTTTTATTCCACAGCCCTGGGGAATGTCTTGGAATGCTTGTTCTGGTTACAGACTGAAATGTTGCTAATCTTGTGGGTCCTTATTTCTTCTTGGGCACCTTGTGCACTTGTTTCAGTACATGTGCTAGGTCAATACAAAGTTAAGTGAGTCAGGATATGCACTTTAAATGATGTCTTCAAGTAAACAACAAAAGTGAGCTTTCCACATTGTAACTGTTGTTGGCATTTCAGAAGCAACACAGCAAGATGACCAAAGGATGTACCACTTCAAGATGGAAATGGCTATGTTCAAAGATATTTTAGAGATGTACAACAAGGAAGATATTGGGATTCTCGTTGCATCGATATATGCGATCTGCAATAGCAATGTCCAAAGCCTAACGGGCACTTTCACGTAGAGAGCCTTCCTTATTACAGCGCTTATTCGCAAAATTCTTGCAGCAACATGTTCACATCGTACAAGTGCGCATCTCTCCATCAGAAATTTTGGACCGCAAGGTTGTTTACTGCCACTTGAAGAAACACCAAAGCCTCCAACCCAGTAGAGAGTAAACAAGAGTAAGGTAGCCAACATAAGAAGGTGCAATATGGAGAGAATTGAACATGCTTTTCTAAAGAACAGAAGAAGCCTAAAAGCAGTGAAGAGAAAATTGGGCACAGGCAAAAACCAGGTGTATGCACTAAGAGAAAGGCAAGGCAGTTTCACTACCAATATGTATAAGGTAGTCAAAGCAGCAATGATTTTCTACAGAGATCAGCCAGGACAACAATGGTAGTAATAATAGTAGTAGTAGTAGTCCAGACGAATCTCACCAGCAATGGCAGGTGAAGGAACGAAAACTTCTTGTCAGAAGAATTGGTATCTGTTCATCTTAAAACCGCTTCATGCACAAAAAAAAAAAAACACCCCTAGAGAAGATTCTGCCAGGAGCAAAGACACAAAAGCAAGACAATTATTGGAAGCTTTTTACATAAGAAAGCAAGAAAGTTTGTGTGTTAGTGATACATAAGTAGTTTTATATAAGACTGAGAAACAGTTTATTGAGCGTGTGTTATTGTATTACCCCTGATGTTCAAATGGATGTTTGTTGCGCAGGCGCGAATTGATGGTACATATGTGTGTGTGCTTTCTGGGAATTAAAGCAGCTGTGAGTGGCGCCATGTCCAGTCATCTTCTCTTGTGGTGTGCGTCTTCTTTTTTTTTGTGTGTCTAAAGCAGCTTTAGCATGAAGGAAAGAAAGCCTTAGAGGGAATGCAGTGGGGCAAAGCAGCTGGTTATGATAAGGGGTGTTGCTGTACAGTGATGCTATTAGTTTTCTTGTGCCCTTTGCAGCCATCTGCCACTGGTAAAAAAAATGCAGCCCAGGAATTTTTCAGCTGTGCCAGACGGCTATGGCGAGGAAAAGCATTAAAAAAAGTAATAGCATTGCTCTGCGATAACACGCCAGGTAACAGCAGATCTGTTTAAAGACGGGGGCACACTGTTCTTGAAAAACTGGCCAGTTTGTATATGCAATGCCTCTTTACTGTGAGCGTGCTGAAATCTTTGAAGAATGTGAGTATTGCCCTAATTAATTATGTATGACATTACTATACAGTTTTATGTACTTTATAAGCTTTGTTTATCAATGTCTTGTATTAATGTATTTTTTTGTTTTTGGTACAGTTAACTTATGTACCTATTTGTAATTTGTATCCAATAATCATGTGCTCATGGTATGGTCTCATAACCAAGGGACCCTTTTCTGTATATCCCTTTTTGTTGTAATCATGCTTTGCAAAATAAATGTTCGAATGAAAAGGGGCATCAAGAAATTGAAAAATTAGAAGCCGATCAGCTTACTCATAACTGCTAACAAGGTATTTGCAAAAGTAATAGCTAATAGAATTAGGACCACCTTAGAATCCAATCAACCAAATGAGTAAGCAGGATTTCATACAGGCTACTCAACAATAGACCTTATTAGCACTGTTGATGTTATGGATAAATGCATGGAATATAACCAACCCCTATATATAACCTTCACAAATCATGAGAAAGCATTTTAGTCAGTTGAAACCTCACCAGTCGTGCAGGCATTGCAGAAATGGTGTGTACACAAATTGTATACAAAAATACTGGCTAAACTCTAGCTTGCTGAGCCGTAGGAGTACATATGTAAATTTTATTACATTGTTATAAAACGGACAGTCAACACTGCCACGCCAACTGTTGTTAGACAACCGTTGATTAAAACATTTATTCACGATCTACACGGTGTGGCTGCAGCATGGTGGTCATTGCAGCACATTTGCTACAGTAAAATCACCAACTATAATTGGTATGTCTTTCTCTTGTCCAACCCACACAAGATGTCTTATAAAACTTCCAGTGTCTATTTTCCATGTTCCTGAGATGATATAGACCAGGGGTCTCAAACACGCGGGCTGGACCTTTCGTAGCGGCATACCCACAAATGACTGTCTTTGTCCCGCACTTTTTTTTCTTAATAGTCTTTTAGCAAGCTACGGAAATATGGTACACAAATACGGTAAGGCAGTAGGGTAGCGCTCCTCCTTTCCTGCTCGTTGTGCTTAAGCCGCTCCCAGTTCAGGTGACAGTTCAGGAAACTGTGCATCCTCAAACGACAGGTTCCTCGTTAACAATGTGTAGGCTGACAGGCAACAATGATGCGTGACAACCGCACAGTAACTTGAGAAAGCTTTTGTGGTGTTGGGTTGCCTTCACCGGCAAAAGCACAACGAGCGGGAAAGGAGGAGCGCTACCATACAGCCTTACCGTATTTGCGTACTATATTTCCGTAACTTGCTAAAAGACTCTAATAAGTATGTTTATGAGCTACAGAGACGCGACTGGTTTTAAGCATTTTTTTCATGTGGCACCCCCATGTGAGGTTGCAGTGCGGTGAAACATAACCATGGAACAAAAACTGTATATTTCAGAATCAAGGTCCAGATTTCAGTCATTATGGAGATCTCTCGAGTCCTGCTGTCAAATCCCTCGAGAAAATGACCCACATATGACATTTTGTTCAAGCTAATGTTGAAACTAAGTAAATGGCAGATACAAGGATGAAGCATCAAGTTGGCGATTGCAAGTACGCAGCATATTAACTGCATACACAATAAACTGTCAGTGCGTGGATGTTGTCAAGGCTTTTCAAAGATAATTTAAACTTTAGGCAAATTGACATCTATGGTGACTTGTGTGTGCTGTCGGGAAGAGCCTTTTTTTTCTTATAATTATTATTAATCAAGTGGTGTCGTATGTACAGTTATCAGTCTCGTCAGTGAGCAATTTCCAGCTGCTGCTTTTTCATAATTCAAAACATTCTTCGGATGGCACTAAAACAAACAAGAGCCTTCTTTTTTAAAATGATTCCTATTGCTCCCTTTCCATTATATCTACAGGAGGCCTGCACTAAGCACACTGAGCCTGCACCGAGCGCATTGAGCTCGGCCTGCCAGGCGGCGCTAGCAAGTGCCTACATCTGGTCATTGTAGCCGTAGTCGTACAGCGACCAGGCGTACAAGTCTGATGTCACGAGAAAAAATATTGAAACAATACGCACGGCCAACAACCTTGGTTGTAGTCCTAGAATGAGGACCACGTGGACGACCACGGCTATGGCAGCTGCCGCCCTAGTGTTCCTTGCTCATGACATCATGTGATTACCTCCTATAGCATCAGCTTTCATATGCCAAAGCTTAAGACAGCAGACTACGCAACTGCTGTTAGAAGCAGAAGCAGTCTACGAGGCAAAACATGTGGTATTGTGCAACGTGGAGGTGGACAAATATCACATAGCAACGTTCACTGGACTAGTTCTCCAAACAACGCCGGCAGACAAAGAATGGGCTAGAAATCGCAGAAACTGAGAAGTTACTGCAGCAACGAGCTTGCAGCTACAAAGCAGGGTAAAAACAAGGTGTAGAGACTGCAATAGAAATTTTTAATGTGCAAAAGTCTATGGCAAGTTTTCCAGCAATTTCGGTGCCAATATTGTGTCTATAACGCAAAAGGTGTGACACTTTTCCAACAAGAATACATATGGCTTTGTAGAAAACAAATGGATTTGGGACAGGTCAACTTAACTGAAATTAGCTTGAGTGCATCAACCTAATTTTGGGGGTGATATGGAGGTAAGAAACATATGGGCCACCTTGAGGAAGAAAAGCATCATTAGCTGGGCAGCGTTCACAGGCGAGTCTCGGTGAGTGCTTCCTGCTACTCACCGAACATCGCAGCCCCACGTCAAAGCAGAAATCTTCCTTGTGGAAGTGCTAGCCAGTAGCTGTTTACAGTTTCTAAGTTCTGCATTCGCAGATTCATGCACCTTCTTACCCTGTGGACACATGTGAAAGCTGGCAGCAGGCTCCATAGCGTACGCCCTGCATTGAGCACTGGCCTACCATACAAAACTCCTCCAAAGACAGTGGCTACATAATGTAGTGATTTCTTTCAAGTGTTGTCGAGCGCACAGCAACAGCAGGAAAACCTCCCCAGTCACTCAGAATTACAGCGCAGGTGGCATTCTAAAGTTTTGTTTTCAGCTCGCTCTGGTGCTCCCAAAGCAAGACTAAGCAGCCACTATGACCACATGAGCCTGCCTAGCACGTTGCACCAAAGGTGGCGTCTGCTCTTCCAGTGGTATGCCTTACGCCCAATACCAGTTACGGAAGTGGCCATGAGAGCACCCGGATAAGGGCAGCTAGAAGTTAGATGGAGTAGATAATAAGGAAATAATTTTAAATGCCTCAAGTTAAAGGCACGCTGAAAGCATAGACAGCTCTGTACAAATGCACAATGTTGGTAGGTCCTTATGGTAACAGGTTGTCTAAACCATGTCACTTAGTAGGCTTTAAATAGTGTAATATATGAAGACTGCACTTACACCTATGTCTTCGGTCACCTCCGCTTGGCGGGGAATGCCATTCATGCAAACAGTGCGATTGGTTCCCAATGTGGTGATGTTGTAAACAGATTGTAAACAGATGAGCCATGCCGCCCTATTTAACGCCTTGTTTGTTCTGCATGCACGAATCGTATTTTATGTACGTGTAAAAATAAAACAATTTCAATGTACGCAGCTTGCAGCATTCAATGTAAGCATCGTAGACAGTCTGCCACAGCTGTATCGGCGCACTCGCGCTAGGAGTGGAACGGATTTAAAGGCTGGGATAGTAGCCGCAGCAGCCCGTGGAGGGTCCCCTGTAGCGCCAAACACGTGACTGGCTTCTTGCGATGCAGAAAATAACCTAGCCCTTTCAGACTTCAGCAAGCATGTCAATTTCTTTTAGACGGATTTTATGCCTTCACGGGCCCCTTCGATGGCGTGGTATTGACTATCTTCTTTTGCGAACAAGGCAAAGGCAACATTCTGCACGTTGCGTCAGTTGACGAACGAATGCGACCTCGTTTCAAAGTCCGGTGAAAAGGGCAGAATATAAACACAAAGAACGACAGAAAGTTTCTAGAGGTAGGAATCAGTCTTTAATCGGACGAAAAGCGTCAAAAGCCCACACATGAGAAGACACGATGTCTGGTTCTCTAGTGTCCGTATTGGCGCGGCTCACTTTCTTCTACGATAAACATGGGAGGAGTCGATCCCGCCTACGTCGTGCCAAGATGCAAGGACAGCGGTCGCCGTAAAGACGATACATATTTGCTTCACTACGCAGACAGCAGGAACGTCGTGCAGCATGCAGTGGTGTTTTGCTTACCTTCTAGTGGCAAAGCGCAAGTGTCGCACATCAGATTTCGATGCTTGATATCCCGGATGGTGTCTAATATAACCATAACGTACACAGACGCATATATATTCCACAATATCAAGTACAACAGTGCAAGGAAAGGTTGCAATCGCTTGGAGTTTCAAAAAGTTAAACAGGAAGTCTCCATGACACCAGTTGCAGGAAGCAGGTGGCGCTTCGCGCAGTCAAAAACCGAAACCGAAAGTTATCCTTGAGCGCCTCCCGTCATTTACGGCCGCCGACCCACTCACTTCGATGAAAAGAAATCGAGAGAACTTTGCTCCACGGGAGATATGGGGATTTTTGCTGTATTTTAAAACACTTATGCGCCATATGGCTAAAATGAAGGTGTCGAATAGTGGTTTCTGCATCGAATTCTTTCATTCAGCAGCAATTTTCACCCTTGAAAAGACAAGACTGCTTGTTGAAACGCTGACTCCAGCGACACTCCGTGTCCAAGGATTTTTCACCTTTTCAAGCCTCCATCTTCCCCTGAACTTCTGCCATTTTTGGATTATCAATTTTGCTGGCTAGAGAAGCTCCAGAAATTAATCCGATGCCATATTATGCAGACATCCCTTTAGTTATCACTCTTGATAGAAGTTATATGGAGGCATAAAGAAAAACAAATGCCTCAGCTTGCGCCACCGAGGTGTAACAGGCTAACAGTGAACAGCTAAAACTTTTGATTGTGAAATGCTGCCGTGGTACAACGCTTTGACTAGGCTGTCACTGGAGCCAACATTTCGACAAGCCGACTTGTCTCCAAGTTGCAGCCACGAAGACAAGTACGCTTGTCGAAACAGCTCCAGCAACACCCCGTGTACAAGAATTTTTCATATCAGCAAAATCGGTGTTCTTTTGTCCAAAGAATTAGTTAATGCTGTTTATTCTGACATGGCAGTCGCTTAATTCATTGCGCTCCAGACAACATAAGCATTTTAAGTCGACTCATTTTCATAAGTAATGCTGCATGGAATGTGTTATACTGCGCTTCCAAAAGTAAATGCAAAATTTCAACAAATGTTGTCGATCATAACCTTTATTGTAGCAATTCCAACCAATATGCTGGCCACTTGGCATAGGAAGAGCAATGGAATTGATGACTTGGTCCAAGAACCTGCACGCAAAAGGCACAATAAGTACAAGGTGTCTCCATCGAGCAGGCATATATCACCACAACAAAAATCTGAAGGCTGACTTGGCAAACGCACAAGCACAGCAGCAACACTTTGTCGAATTGTCGAACACCTGTAAATGCCAAAAGCAGGGGCGGTTGAACAGCTGATTTTGTCTCACTTAATGAAGTAAATCTAGATATGCTAAAGAATCTAGGGTAGGCAAAATTAACGAGCTCCTCCACAGCACTGTGTGTGACAATCATATTGTGGTTTTGGGAATATCTGGAATTCTAATTTCATCTTGCACACAAAAGGCATATTAAATGAAAAAAATGTTTCAGTCAAGCATGCACATACACCTGCATACCAAAAACAAAACAAAACAAGAGGCTATAGTTTGGTCAAAAGACAACAGACGATGCAGCACAGGGTGACAGAGGTTTAGGGAAAAATTCAGCCTAGTTGGCAACATACTAAGAATTTTTTGCACATAAGCAACACGAGGAGGAAAAATGGAGAGACACAACACATGCACTAACTTTAAACAAAATCGTTTATTGCACACGAGGCAAACATTTATACAGTGTTGGTGCCCTCACACTGCACCAAGAAGCCATGCACAGAGATTTATTTGTCTTTTTCCACTTCATTTTTACAAGACGTACGTAACACTAATCAACTAACGAACTATTGCACAATCAAGAAAGCAGATTCTTTATCCGACAAGGACAGGGACAGAGTGCTAACACGATTGGTACCCAATTTTTGCAATTCCTGCAGCTAATAGTATTATAAATCTCGTTAGTTCAGCTCTGTTAGTTGACAAAACCTTTGTGTTCTGCAAGAAAGGTTCACACATTACAATGCTATCTTAACCTATCATTCATGCAGCTGCTTGTTTGCCCAGCATACTGCTTACTGCAGAAAAGAGGTATCTGATAAGCAACAGCTTGTCTACATTCCGCAAACCACATCCTATATCGTTTTCTTACAAGCAGTTTTCTTCCGTGCTTGACTGCAAATTCTGCAAATTGATTTCAGCTTTCATAGAGCTGGAAAACTATTTGCACATTTGTATGTGACACCAACCTTATTATGTAATGCTAATTTTGTGCAAGTATGGCACATCAGCTATTCTTTTTTGAGCGACATCACTGTTGGAACAGCCAACTAGAGCAATGGAGCGGTACTTCCTATTTAAAGGACCCCTGACACCGAATTTGGAAACGCGAGATGCTTGTGTTGTTTCATAGTCCTGCATGCGGGGGCACTTCTGACCGATTGTGAGTGACGAGCGTTGCCTTTAAGATATTTTAATTTGGTTTTAAAGTAAGCCTGAGTGCTCATCTGAACTTTGAACTCCTATCAACATAACCACTAGTATGACGTAGACGTAGGCCCCTTGTGACGTTGCAGAGGTAAAGCAAGTATTGTCGACGTCACAGACAGAAATACGCGCGGTGCACTGTGGTTATAGTGAACTAGAACCAACTTCCTTGTGGCGCGAACGGGAGGGTTCAGGCGTTCCTCTTGGCGAAGAAAAATCCAGATGGCGCCAGTGCAACTTTTTCTAGTCGCACCGCCCCTTCTGCTGTAGGCGCTTGCGCGCGTTGTGTGCATTTCTCCACATTCCGCGTTGTTGTAGCTGTGCCGTGCATTAATAGACAGTTTCAGTTGAGCGCCCACTACATATATGTGGACGCAGCCTGTCATTGGGAATGGCTGGCAGGCTGCGTCCGCAGAGCTGCTGCGGATGCCCAAATAAAACTGTGTAACGCGTTTAACAGAGAACGTGTATGCCGTTCGCTTCGACTAACTTCCAATGAATATCGTACTCGGCTGTTTCAGGAGGTTGAAACAACTTACACATGTATAGGTGGATAGCAAAATGACGTCTTCCGGTTCGATGCCTAAGCTTTCGCTGTTTCAAGGTGTGCGCCGTTCAGCGCTTTCGGGTGAGGACGTACAACTGCGGCGTCTAAGCGGCATCTGTAGTGAACTGGAATCGTTATAATTTATTATCATACTCTTATGTTTTTCTTTATATTTCACTACAGCTGCTTCGACTAAGGCGCAGCTACCATATTTCAGACGCCAGTGATACACCAGCTCACGGCTTCTCACCGTTCTTCAACGGCGGCGCCAAGCAGTGCTGTCAGCACTAGACGCTTGTAAAAAAAAATAACTGCCGGGTGGCGACAAAAAGAGTAACGCATAGTGAGTCCACTATAGGCGAACGCATCGGAGCGCTAGAAAAAAGTGCAGCCGCGATCCTTGCGGCGAGGAGACGCGTTCGATTTCAGCCGCTGCATTGCCTGGCTCCTCCGTTCAAAACATTCGCAACCTCAGCGTCTGCCACTTGCGAACCGTCGTCGGGCTCGTTAGACGATGAGTAGGGCCACGAATCTGCGTCTGACAGCGATGACATCGTCTACCATGTGCTCGACGAGCAGACGAACTTATCCAACTGGCAGTTCAACAAGCGCGTGGCTGACGTCACCCAATACTGAGCGTACGTCATCACGCGGCGCTAGTTTCTTATCCTCTTTCGGCGCGCGTTTTGAACCTACGTTAAAAATGATCATAATTAAGGCTGCTAAGATTAATTAGACATCACGTAGGAGCATTTGCGGTGTCATTCCGTGATTACAAGACATAGACCTACTTATTGCAACATAAATGTCACAAACAAAAATCGGCTGTCATGGGCCCTTTAAGCCTTTTACGACTTACACTTCTGTTTGTGCGACGCGTTGTGTGTGAACCTTTCCCATGTGCTGTGTGTCCTGTTGAGTTGTTACGCTATCCAACTACAGTTCTGGAAAGGATGGCATCACGTGCTAATGTACAAGTAGTTTTTCAGCTCCATGCAAGCTGAAATCGATTTGCAGAATTAGTAGTCAAGCACCAAAGTAGACAATTGCTTGCACAAAACGAATAGGACATGCTGAGAAGCTGTCGTTTATCAGATACCTCTTTCATGTGGTAAGTGGATGTCAGGAAATGAGCCACTGCATGAATGATAGGTTAAGAGAGCACTGTAATCTGTGAACAAATGCAACGATGGATAGCTGGCGTCACAGTGTAGGGCATGAGAGTATGACCTTTCTTTCAGGACACAAAGGTTTATCAGCTAATAGAGTTGAACTAACGAGATTGAAATAGAAGCTGCAAAAAATGTAAAAAGTGGTACCAATTTTGTTAGCACTCCGCAACTATCCTTCTCGAATAAAGAATTGACTGTATTGAATGTGTATCTTCGCGAAGTGATTATATTGTGCCATAATATTCTCTGTTCAAATAAACCC
>NW_023615510.1:0-60001 GCF_013339695.2 Rhipicephalus sanguineus | reverse complement strand
TGGTATGGCCTCCTTACTCCATCATGGGCGCGTTGTGACTCAGTAAGTGTTTTTCAAACTGCCACATAGAGGTTCTGACCCCTTAATAATACGGTCTAGTAAATTTTTGCCGACAAAGAAATTAACTAAACTCGAACGGACGCCGCGAAAACTTATGAGGTCACGGCGAGCTGTCGCGGGTACTTCGAGGCGACAGGCATCACGACCTTCCTTTACTTTTCTAATCCTGACGTGTGCCACGCCTCCTGTAACGGTACGAGTCGTTATTTTCGGTATTGTAGAGACGCAATCAAGATGACTCGTTTCATTCTTTAAATTAAGGTAACTGACCCACCAGTAAGCGCACACAAACTAGTAAGTCGTCGTTTACAAGCACTGCGAGGAAGGAAACACATTTACATTGTCCTCGTAAACGGAACACAGCACGTCGAACATCCCCTTTCGGCGCACTGAATTGAATGAAGGCACGTAACATGTGTGTTGTAACTTTGCCTTTTCCCGCTCTCCCTCTTCTTCCTCGCTCCGGGTGGTCGCAACACCAAAGCAGTGCCGTAGATAGCGAAAGTGACAATGGCAGATTGATGACACTGAGGGTCGGCGACTCGCGGGAGAGGAGAGGGAGAGGGGGCTCCCCTTTGGGGGTGCGACTCGTGAGAGTGGGGATGTACGAACCAGTTGCAAAAAGAGGACCAAACCGACAGGCTGGGTTTTTCACTTTAACGGTGCCCAGCCTTTTTGTATTCCTCGCGAAGCAGTTTTTAGAGTGCGTTTTGCCTTTGTTACTGTTTATATGAATAAACAGTTTGCATTCAACTAAGACGTGCAACGACTGTTTTTATGCGACATAGTGTGTGCGAGGGGTTAAATTTCGTAGCACGGTTAAACCTCTATATAATGAACTTCTGTATAACGAAATTATTGATATAACGAAGTATTTCCATTTTCACAACTTCATGTCCACAGAACACCACGCGTTTTGAACCTTAATATAACGAAGCGTGTTTATCCGTGATTTAAATATAACGAAATTTCAGTGCTGCCGCAGATGAAGACCGAGGTAATCAATTGAAACTTCTGCTGGGGCCAGTCGTAATTCGGTCTTGTGCCTTTCATTATCTTACATTCAATGCATGTACGCTTACATATCTGACTTGAAATGACAACGAAGAGCTCTAAAGGCGTTCTAAATAAAATGCACAAGTGGTGTACTGTAAGCGGAAAACGTACACCCGTGAGCAAAAATATACGGACCACGGAAGCGCGAGCCGAAATCGCTGTCTACGCCGTCTAGTCGCGAGCCGTCCGCTGTCGAGAGCATTGCTTTGACGGTATAGCTGTCGAGAACAGAGGGGGCAGCCCCCCCCCCCCTATTCACCTAAGAGTGGGGGGGGGGGGCGCAAAGTCAGCCCATCGAAGATACATGTATCTTAGATACTATCTTAGATACCCTTTGGGTATCTTGTATCTGCATCGCGATACGTCTCGCAAAACGAGTATCTGTATTTCCGATACATTCAATAATGTATCGTGTATCTTAAGATACAAGATACTGCTATAGAAACACCACCGTGCAAAACAATAAACGTCGACCGGAATTGCGGTTCTCAAGCTGATATTTCTGTCACTAAGCCACCAGAATAAAGGCTAACGACAGCGACATTCGTGTATATTTCCGCCAGAGCGCTCCAGCGAGCACAGGCGATGAGGTTTAGGCGTCCCTATTGGTGGAACAGGGTCACGTAATGGCGCCCCAGCTATCTCGACAAAAGCAAGCGTGCGAACATCTACGCGCAGCCTACCTTTTTTTCTAAATGTTTTCTTTCTTTTCAGCTGTGTTGATGTCATGACACTTGTTCATAGCCATACGTACTCCAATGTGTGCGGCGTCATTCGCACAAATTCTGATGCCGCTGTACTGTCGCTATCGAAGTTTTTCATGCGTGGTGCTTCGTTGCAAAGTCTCAAGAATGCAAGAATGGGGTTGCTTTGCATCTCGCGGCTTTCACACATCAACAATTTGAAAGATCTTGTGGATGTAAGCTTGACTTGCATAGTACGATGAGATTGACATACATGAAAAGGAGATTCTAACAACCATCCCACTATCGGTGCCGACGTTAGATGCAATAGAAGAAGCATTTACGTAACAGCAAATATTTTAGTGAAAGTTTGATTGTTAGCACACGTGCTTTCTTTGCTGTCCTCTATTTGCATCCCGTACATTACCTAGTCATCTGCATAGTTTTTCGCCCGTCTGTTTATAGTGATATATCTTTTGTAACCTGCTGCTAAAATGCGTTCTCTGCTTTATTCTTATTTTTTAACTGTCTGCGAACGTGGTTTCATTTCATATTTCGCGGGTCATCTTTAAAGGCTCGAAAATATTCGCCACGCAGCATGTACACTGCCAAAAGGAAAAAATGGATCGGTCGTTTTTAAATGCGCTCTACGATGTGTCGAAGCGCAGTTGGCTCTAAAGTGAATATTAAAATGTTGCATAATTGGCCTCATTTAATTAACCAGTTAAGCTTAGTAGAAAACATACCGTAACGAGCGCCACATGACGGTAAACCGAATACCTTTCGTTGCATTCAGCGGCGGTTAACCACTTGTCTTTTTTAATTTTTTATTTGGTACTACTTACGTGGAACACCCTGTATACTCATTCACTTTGATTGTTTAATACGGAACCACCTTGCTATTCGACTTACATATTTTATTTTCTCTCTGTTGTGTTAGTTCTGTATAACTTATCCACTCCTGCTATAGCCCTGCATTAGGGTTGCAGTATATGTAAATAAATAAATAAATAAATAAATAAATAAATAAATAAATAAATAAATAAATATTCGTTTTCATTTTTTTAGATCACCGTAAAGTATCCTTACTGTTACAAACCTGCACGTAAGCAGAGCTAGAAGTGGCAATAGTGTGAATAGCAGCGATAACCTGCGGCGTTTTGTGCCGCTAGAATAGGTCTGAGACGTTTCCTGGCGGCTACGTTATCTCGGAGTAGGAATGGTAATAGCGAATACGTTCCCTGCGAACGCTTTACGCCAGCAGATGAGTAAAATATGAAAAAGCAGTGCAGTTTTATGTCCTCAGTTAAGTGTGAGCGCCGACTATGTAGTTCATCATCTTCACACGATGCGTCACAAACAATATCGCTACCAACGTTGTTGCTGCTCTACACCTGTCGGTGGATGTGGTATTACGAAAACAAAAATACGCTAGCGGACAAGGTAAGACTGCACAGCGGTATTTGCGCCATCGTGCGGAGGCAGCATCTTAATAATTAGGGTATTTGCAAGTAGATGGAAACCAGCTAGCTGGTCGCCAAGTAGAGCATGCGACGCCCATAAATTACAGAAGTGTCAAGAAAAAACCACTAAGAGTGCAGCGGCTAAAGAGCTGTCATGTTAAGCAGCCAAACAAATCCCAATAAGTTGTTTAGGAATGAAACTAATATACCTTTAACAAGAAAGTTTGTATCTTGTGATACAAACAGGTGTTTTGTTAAAATTAAACAAAGTTGGTCGCAGTTAAACAAGTTTCAAGTAAACACATTTCTACATAGGCCTTTATTACATATATCTATAATAGCAAGTTTGCAAATGTATCGAAGTATCTTAAGATACAATTGGGAAGTATCGTATCGGATACAATTATTCCAGAAGTATCTTGTATCTGTATCTCAAATACTTCTTGCCCGAGTATCTTGTATCGTATCGCGATACAATTTCAAAGTATCTTTGCCCAGCCACACTTTGATTAATAGGGAGGGGGGCGCCGCGAGGAACCTTCGTCCCCCCTGAATGGGAACCCTGTGCACGCTTATGGGTGTACGTGAGTACTCATAGGCGCCGTGATGAACCTTTGCCCCCCCCCCCCCAATCGCGGCGCCCCCCCCCCCTATTAAGTCAACGTATGGGGCAGACTCTGCGCCCCCCTCTTCTTAGGTGACCACGGGGGGCGGCCGCCCCCTGCCCCCCCCCCCCCCCCCTCTGCGCACGCCTACGCAAGTACATATACGCCGCTTTTCGGGAAGCCGTTTGACTGTGTATTCAACTGCGTTGCGTTGCTGTGTACTGCATTGTAAATGAAGTGAAATGTGCAA
Organism: Rhipicephalus sanguineus; assembly: GCF_013339695.2. NCBI lineage: Eukaryota > Metazoa > Arthropoda > Arachnida > Ixodida > Ixodidae > Rhipicephalus > Rhipicephalus sanguineus. Next base: position 55,884 of record NW_023615510.1, on the reverse strand, counting down.
GTTGATATCCCCCCCCCCCCTTCTAGTATGCTGGACCCTGTTGCTTGTGAGCAAATTGTTTTTTGTTTCTTTTTTCCTGCGGGAATGGCCTAACGAATTGAACTTGCGGTAGAGGCGTACGCTGCTATTCAAGAATAAAATTTAACTGCAAACTATTTTGAAGTCAGCATTCAGTGGCTTATGGCACGAACGTTCACACTCAGAGAAGGCAAAATATAAAAGTACACCTCGTGTTACATTTCTACCGACGTGAAACTTCCAGGAACGGCAAGTGGCAGGAAATGGCTGTTGTTGTAAACGGGATCCGTTTCTCTGGCGAACTGCATCCCTGGATCACACTTGTCAACGGTCCTTAAACCTCGGCGAATATAGAGTCCACGCGGCCTCGCTTAACTGCAGAGGCGCTCAACAAGTGCATGGGCCTTATTTACTGTTATGGCCTCTGTGTGTCGGCGAATGCGCACGGGTCCGGAGCGAGCCATCCACACGCGTGCCCGTGCATCCAGCCGATCGACGCGCGGGCTTCGCGTCGCTCCGTTTCTCAGGAGTGTCCGGTTCGTCCGTGTACCACACTTTCCCGCCGCCGCCGCCGCGTTGCGTCGGAAAACGACCGCGCAGTTGTCCTCCAGGGAAACTTACTGCTTGCTCTGTCGGTTGATCTCGCGCTCTGTGCTGAGGAACCCGAGCGCAGTAGAGGCTGGGCCGCGCCCCCAGCTGCATCCAAGCTCACTTAAGACGGCGTGCACATTACGCGTGAAAGCATATTCGGCCAAGTGAAGGCAATCATCGAGCATGTTTATGAATTTCGGCCCGGAGCACGATTCCCGAATCCTGCTCAGATGGCTCCTATAACGCCATCGCTAAGCTGTCACCATGCATGAGAGAATTACGAGGAGGGGTGTCCGTTTTCTTTCTTTTTTTCGTATACTCAAAGACCTCGCTAGAGGCGTCGACAAAATGTTTGGAGCGACGCTGGATCAACAGTTTGCACAAGCGGTTGTATAGGAAAAGTCGAAGTGGGATAATCAGAAGCGCCAAAGAGATAAAGAAAAAATTGGGCGAGCTGCCGTGTCGGTGTTCGGATTCTGAGAGCTGGCGTGACCCAGACTTTCCACACACACCATGCTCAGCGGAGAGCGAAGAGTGAGCTCGGCTGCGGGTGTCGAATGTCGGCTGCGACGGCGGCGTCCTGAACCGAGAGCGCGCCGGTGGCTGCCATCCCTCCTCCGCCGCTGTGGGATTCGAAGTCTAGATGGTAAGGGTACGCAGCCCGAAGTACAAAGGCCACTTCGGCTCGCTCGGGCGAGGCCCAAACGAAAACAACAAACAACTCGCGAAAACAACGTACATGGCGTGTGCGCAGCTTAGAAGAAAAACGAAAGAATAAAATGAATCGGGCGCCTCCTCTCGCCCATCTTCCATGGCTATACAGCACGTTGGCGGCATGCGAGCAGCCGTGGGGAAGGGAGGCCATGCGATGTTGCGAGAGGGGCCGCCTTCTCATCCGTCGCCTCGGCTGCTGAACCAGGCTTCGAGCTAGCGCCACTAGCGCACACGTCCACCTGCCACAGCGCCGACAGGTCACGCGCTAGTCAATCTGCGGCTCACGGACAGACTCTCTGGTACACTCCTGGACAGACAGCGGAGCACCTTCCGGTGTACCAAGACGAAAGTCCAGGTACGAATCATTATTCATTTGAAATTTCCCAAACCTCCATTAGTATAATTCTTCTATCGGTGTTGTTCGATCGGTGCTTTTTGGTGAATCCAGTGAGTGTAGAAAAATTGCTCTTGTGACGCGCTTTGCTTGTCGTTTGCTGCTTGCACGTTTGAGTGACGCGACGTACTTACTTCTGAACTTGCAGCCAAATCGTATATTCAACAGGCGCTTAACCTTTGCACAGCTCACAGCTGACATGTCCTTCCATGCTGGACGCCCTGTCTTCTCTTCCCACCAACAGCGGCTGGGTTGGGACTGGCCTGATTTCTTGAGGTACTGACGACGATACGAGTCCATACGTCGAGACTTCAGACCTATCTCGCCGCCAGCATAACCGTCCCGGATCGTCAACCGGAGAGACGCCACTTCTTATTCAGTCGAGCGCTGCGATAATTGTGGTATATACTTTGAAAGAAGTACGGGAAGCTAGGTCAAGACTGCATGACGACCCCCCAAAAAAGGAAGAGAAAACTCGATGTGCCTTGCACGCTAGCGCTGATTTCGGTTAAATCTGTATTCTTAATTCTGCAGTTAATGTTACGTGTGTGCCAGTTAATAGTGGTTATCGATTTTATTCCTTTGTTTTATAGTATAGCTTAGGGAAAGAATTCTTGAAAACGGTGTGTGCAGCAATCCATTACATATATTTTTGTTATGCAAAGTTAGTTAATAACTAGATTTGCCGAGGCGTCTGTCGCACGTATCATTGTCACGATTGTCATAATGTTTTCTCCACGAAAAGCACATCTACATGTCCCCAACCAGGACTATAAACCGGTTATAGATAGCCGGACCGTGATGTGTGAACCACCCAGGTGATGTCACCATAACGTTTTCTCAGCTCATCCTTGTACCGAGACCGTGCAACGCCGCGGTTATTTTCGATATTACCTTATAATGTCTGCACTAGTATCTGGATATGTGTGGCACCGAGCACGGCAGTCCGCGTCGCATGCCTTGTTTCCCTTGCTGGTGTTCGGTATGATGGTACGACCAAACACTTGACTTGGTAGGTTCCAAATCACAGAATAGGGTGGTGCAATTTAAGTTTAGACGTTTTGGAAATGGTGAACAGTCTCCGATTCATCAGCGGTGAGTTCTTACAGCATAAAACGCAGAACAAGAATATACATCGATTGCACGACTCTGTTAAATTTCGAGCTCATCAACGTGCCATGCTCCGCAGGATAATGTTATATAACCAATGAACTACAGCATCGTGTTCTCTCAAAGGCACTTTCAAGAAGCCGCTGCTGTATATAACCTCGTGTACATGGCGTTCTGCAGGGTCACGCGTACGAGTTCTCGCAGTAATAGCAGCATACCTATGGAGGCGGAATGCGATCACCTTAGAAGGGCTTGAAGGTTTGGGCTAGTTGGTATGACGTAGTACTAAGTGGCGCAGAGCGGAGCAAGACAATGGGAAGAGTAAACGACGATATGACGTAATACTCAGTGGCGCAGAGCGGAGCAAGACAGGGGGATGAGTAAACGACGAGGCCCCAAACTAATATTTACATCGACAGTGCACACGCATCTCTTCGGTCGCCGTTGTTGTCAAAAAGCATGCTTTGCCATAACTCTGCTCACTAAAAATGGCGTGAAAGTCGCGACAGAGTAAAGGTATGGGACAGAATTCTGCCCCCATCACGTGATTACAGCCTCCCCCCCCCCCCCCCCCCGTGCGCACACCTATGCACATATCGCACGATTTTTTTTATATTTGTATATGCAGTTCCGTGTCGAATAATTAATTTCGTACCCTGTCATATGTATGCTCTGCGCTGCACCACTCGTGTAGCACCAACCGTGCTGTGGTAGCCTTCCATCGCGACGTCTTTCATAGCCTGCGTGATGGTTTGAAAGGACGTAGCGTTCATGAGTGATCGTTAAAGGGATGATACTGAACAAAAATAGGGGGGGGGGGGGATGACGAAAACATCGAAATTACGCTCGGAAGACGCGACTGTTTATTTCACATATATTTGTACACTTGACTGCATTTTTGGAGGATTGTGTCGTGGCGGCGGCAGCACGCCAGCGCGCGCGGAGCTGCGCATCGATGGCCGTGACGTGTTTGGGACGATCACAGTGTAGCGAAGCCAACTGCCTCTAGAATTGAACAAATGCTTATGAATGTTATACAACTAAATATATTCTACCGAGTGTATTTCGGGCATTTGTTTAATGTGCCGATCGAGTCGAGCACTAAAATAAATGGGCATTTTTTAAACGACTTCTCAAAAATAATTCTGGATGTAAAGGGTGAAAGATGTGCGAGATAGAAGCAAATGACTCTAGTGTCAATGCAGAACATTAACTGCATTGAGAACCTCAGGCACGAACAAAAGGACATTGCCGTGAGTGAGTCTACTGTTATAAGTTCGGGACGCTAATTAATAAGTAAAGGAAGATGAGTAGCCGGAGCCATGTAGAGGCACCAACCTCTCCTTAGACATATTTAATAAAAAAAAAAAGACGCTGTATTTTATTTCCACGTATATTTACCTAACAAAATAATCAAAATGCACGCGTCTTTGGTATTACCGTAATGTACAACTAAAATAACGAAGAAAATTAACTGGTAACGTAAAGAGACCAAGTTGAACCTTCACTAATTCACGAGCAGGTAGCTTCATGCTAGGTGTCTTGTGAAACAGTATGCTGTGCCAAGACAGTAGTCGAACAGGTTGATGACTTGTCATGCGCAGTCTCTCGAAGAAATGCTACGATGATACCTGTCTTCCTGTTTTGCTCGCGCCAAATCAACCGAATAATCGCGATTAAATCATCATTCAGAAAATTGGAGTTAGAATTTTCCCGCACGAGACACTACTGCCAGAAATCACACCATCTCCCGCTAAAGGGGACCATGAGGCGATGCGAAGCAGTACTGTTTCGGCATGTAGAGCTCGCGTTTCAGAGGTGGAGTGGTGAGGGGGAAAGGGGAGAGGGGAAGAGAGAGGGGAAAGGGAAAGAGAAGAGGTGATGTGGAGAGGGGGAGTGGAGATGGGGAAAGGGGGAGTGGAGAGGGGAAAACGAGAGGGGGAAGGGGAGGAGAAGAGAGAGGGGATGTGGAGAGGGGAAATGGAAAGGGGAGGGGAGTGAGGGGAAGTGGAGGGGATTTGCGCATGCGCAGTAAGGGTGGTCACGCCTATTGGCCGCGAGATCGAGCAGAGTCGCCGCCTGGCGGCTATTGGCTGAAGCGCGCCTAGTGTGGATTGCTCCCTGTGTCGTCTGCTAGCCACGTCGTGTTTGCATGTGCGGGTATGTCATGCACGTTCTCAAAGGGCGGTTTGTTCTGTTATGTTAGCGCGAGTCTAACTGCTTGTACGTATACATAACATGGTGTACAGAAGCAAATGGGCTTGCTAGGTTGTATACGTATTGTAATAAGAACAGTGAGCGCGACTTTTGAAAAAGCTGTGTACTGGTGTCGTACCCTTCGTTCGCCAGAATAATTTCAGTGTTGGGGCCGCTTTCTGGTTCAAGCACGTCGTAAAGTGCGCTTGGCATAGTCCCAAACATGGGAGTATTAAATAATGTATGAACGCAGCGTTTTACCGACTCGGTGGTAAACAAAAGCGAGGCTCCAGGCTATGCACTTTCGCGTTGTTGTTAGGTGTATAACTGCGGTGCTGTAGTTCATCGGTTATGCGTTGTGCTTTAGTTGTGCTTGAGATGTCCTTTTATTGTACGGTCGTGGTCCCACTACAGCGAAATATTCCTATCAAGTGAAGTCTGACACTTCAGTACTCAAACTGCCCCCTAAAAAAAAAGCAGACAATGGAATGACACGGCAATGATAAAACGAAGTTGCCGCGCGCATGCAATTTTAACTTGGGGCGAAATTTATGCAGAACCACCCGTGTGCTTAGATTTAAGTGTGCTTTGACAAACCCAGATGTTCGTAATTCCGACGGTGTGCCTTACATTTATGTCGTATAATTTCACGCAAAACCTCATCCTTTTTTTTTTACATAATCTTAAGCGTTTGTGTGCAGTTGTTATAAATTGATGGAAGGCAGCGGACATTATTAGTTTGAAAAAAACAACACTTATTCCATAATATAACCGTACCTTTGTTGCATCACTGTCGTGCACGTAATCAATGGATGAAAGCTCTGTGCTAAACTCTTACCTTTTTATTCTGTTACTTGAGCAAGAACAAGTGCGTACGCGTTGAACGCCTCCGTGGCGCTAAAGCGCTGTCGACCACGTAGCTTTCCTGACTAAACTTATCAACTGTCCTACATTTCATGGAGAACTGAACAATAAAAAAAAAAAATGCGTAGGCGTATTCGCGCGAACAGTGCTGTTGAACTCAGTGCACAGGAATATTGGCTGGTATACAAATGAACAAGTAAGTACTTAAGTAGTTCAGTCGCGCTACAGCAGTGCTATACAGCAGGGCTACAGCGTACTACACAGAACACAAGCTAAACACGTACACAGAAAACAGCCAAAAAACGTCATACAGTGCGTAAGCGCAGACTGTCATCCAGGGCGAGCATCCCTTTCATCGGCAGATTCCGCTTCTCTCACTAGTAATAGCAACGTTGGATGATCTTCGTGCACGAATTCAACAATGAAGGGCGTATATATTACCAGTAAGCTGCAGTCAACACATTTTATTTGCCGATAATCGGCTCAAATCACTCACAACGAAGCGCCGCTGTGTTCATTTGTATACGCGGCCCCGACCGCGTATCCACACTAACGCGGCGACGGTGCTGCCACCTATAGGTCGATCTCGCGGCCAATAAGATGCTTCACATCTAAAAAAATCAACTCCAGCGCTTGTCGAATGGGTTCCGCGGTGCTATACAGTTGACCTGCCGAGGGGGGGGGGGGGTGGAGCCCCTCAAGAAATGAAGGGGTGGCCGGGACCCCTCCCCCCCCCCCTGTCTTCAAGCCCTGCGTGGGAACAGAGCGGGTTGGGAGACGCGGGTGACATTAAATTTATTACTTTCCTGTAGTTTGTGCCTGAAATCAACGTTGTATTAATCAATTTCAGCACCCAAGCTTTCAATTGGGTTGAAGATATCGGAGGCAACAGTTCAGTATCCTTTCATACGTCGCGATAACGAGTTTTCTAGGAATAATCACTTTAATTAAAAATTGACATCCGTTTGCGTGACTGCACCCAAAACAGTTTGCCGAGCCTGGCCTGGAGACTCCGCGTATGGTGGCCCCACATTTCCGTACGTCGAGACCTCAGGTCAGTCTAGGCCGACTGTATACACATTTGATCAAGCGCCGAGAAAGACCAAGAGGAGGCACGTGCATAGGTGAGTGAAGCTGCAGGCAGCGGGGGTCGCCATTGAGCGCGATAAAGACTGTTGATCGCAGCTTCAAACAGGATTTTCGGATGTGTAAAATAGAAATTCCTTACGGATAATGACATTGTTAAAATGGAGCCCATGAGGATGTGTGATCTACGATGGCCCGTCGATGTGGCACGCTTACTGTTTTTTTTTTTTAACATGGCCTGTTGAAGCGCGAGAGCTTATCTATAGGTCCTCGGTTAAAAATTTGACGACTATTGTATTACGGAACAATTTACATGAGACTTAAGTTCTATACACAGTGTGTCTTGTGAAAACATGTTGCAGCCATGGCATACAGCGATAGCCTTGGTTTCGGGCTTCACATATGGGTAATGTATTTTAATATATTTGCATAACAAGGGGCACTCGCAGCTCCTTACGCTGCATAGTAAGCGGTCGCAATTTTACAGTATCGGGGCGTCCTATTTTTCGACCGTTAATTGTGTCGGCATCGTTTGGTTAGAATGGCCACCACAAAAAAAACATGTTGGGAGAGCTTTGTGGCATCCATCTCTCACCGACTCCTCCGCTCTTCCTATCACGTCTCGCCATTTCCTGCTTGTCACCAGTTGCTCCGGCGAAGGCATACCTGCATGATGCTCATAGCCGTGCGCAAAAGGGAGGGGGGGGGGCGCTCTTTTTAGGCTAATACGTCGTCTTTGCGATGCGTTTTGATCGTAGGGCTGCAGAGGGGGAGGAGAGTGCGAAGAGGGTGGTGGCGCGGTGAAACTTCGCCCAATGCTGAGAAGGGGGGAGGGTTCAACCTACTCCCCTCGAAAAAAAAAAATTCTGGCTGCGCCCCTGGCAGCTCTAAGTTTCGCGAACTGCAGAATTATTAATCAATAATTTCTCACCGCCGCCACTAAATAAAAAGAAAATGCGTGACATGTGAGAGCCAGACAAGCGCGTTGAAAGATTATTTGAAAACACATACAATGGCCTGCGAAATCCGGTATACAAGAAAATATGCCCAGTGCGCCGTATTCTTTTTCTCTTTCGTAAGAATCCTTTAGTTCCTTTTTTTGCGATGAAAAACTTCGCGATGTGCCTAGAGCAGTAAGCAGAGCTAGAAACAATGCTGTCTTTGCATATCCGTTCCGCATATCTGTAAGCTGGTAAATTACATACGTTGTTAAAGGGGCCCTGCAACATTTTTTTCAGCATGGTCAGCAAGCGCTGTTGATCGGTGGTCGAGGCTCCTGAGGACGCGCGAGCCATATATGTCAGCTAGAAACGTTCCCTCTTCTCTCTACAAATGATGCCATAAACCCAAATGACCGCTCCATAAACCCACGGCCATTGGCTGATTTGAGCATCGTGAGCTGCATATAGTTACTGCGGGTGCCGCGGTATGCCGCCACGTGCCCACGCGCGCGTTCTCGATCACACTGAAAGTAAGCCGCCCGTTCAAAGAAAAAAAAAGATTCGATACCGCGCTTCGGAAGCACTTTTCTGAATTATTTTTCTTTGGGGCTTTTATATATATATACATACTTATACATATACGGTGCATGACGGCGACGGGGACGGACATTTTCCAGCCGAGACTGTCCATATAATTGCTATCGCAATAAAAGTGATCGAGGTCGTGACACGCGCTGACAAAAAGGGACGTATCTTCTTGCGCCCTTGTCATCCCCTGCCTGCGTAGCTTTCAGCGCGCTCGCTGGTACGAAAGGAGAGAGAAAGCGCCTGAAGCGTGCGACAGATCCCTGTAACTCCGGTCGTACTTGACGGATTATAAAAATTGTTGCGGCGGTCGATTTGTGAGGCAATAAGTTCTTTTAGTGAAGCCATTCTATGATTACTTAGGAGTGTGTTGCAGGGCCTCTTTAAGGTTCTTATTCTTTAACATCGCAACCGTTGTTTTTTTTTGTCTGTTTCTTCATCATTTTAACACACCGGTTCATTAGTAATTGTTCCAGAAACTGAACGAGCCCCCCTACTTCACGTACGCGTGACATTCCCGGTCTGTGATTGGCCTGAGCGCTCAGCGTACTGTTCACGAAACTCTTCAGTACGTCGAGACCACAGGCTTGTCCCAGCTGGGTTGCTTGCTGCACGACGATTGGACGAGGTTCGTGGAAGCATGAACAGGAAGTACAGTTCAGGTGAGGGTGAGTACTGTCTCCAAGCGAATACTGCATTCGCGGCTATAGGATAGGCTTTTTAGGCTGTAAAAGCTAGTGTTCTTCCAAAAGGACCAATACTCCATTGTGATATAATTTGGTAAAAAAAATGATTATAGTTCATACACGCGGGGAATCAACAACTCCTTGATTTTCGCACCGAAACCGCCTGTTGGCCGGTGTGACGTCAGAAATGTCAAAGCAGCGACATTCAACAAGAAAATAATGCTAATCGGTCTAAAGGGAGTAAATTTTATGCTGAACCTGTCCATCACTTAGAGAAGTCTTAAAACAGAATTTTGTGGTTTTACACAACGTTTATGGAACCAGGCCAGTTTCACAGCTACGCGCGCACTTCGGCACTATAGCGGTTGACTGAACTAAAGGTGCCGCTGTCGCGTCTTGCTGCACATGTCGCACCGCTTGCTGCGACGCACGTGTTGCCGCTCGCATATAGAGTTTAGCACAGACTCCAGAGAAAAAGCTCCCTTTAGTACCGATGCATTCGAACCTCCGACTTCAAGGGCGCCACCATTACGCTACCGTGCAGGGGCGTAGCCAGAAATTTTTTTCGGGGGTTTTCAACCATACTTTATGTATGTTCGTGCGTGCGTTTGTATAAAACTGAAAAATTTCGGGGGGGGGGGGTTCAACCCCCCTAACTCTACCCCCTTGGCTACGCCCCTGCTTACCAGTCCCGGAGACGCGTGCAAGACTTGACGGGGGCATTCAGTTTTCATTGTAATGGAGGAAAGTGAGCTCACGTGAAGTAGATTTGTAGTAGATTGAAAGTAGCTCACGTGAAGTAGACGACGACGCACTGCGACTTAAAAACTCAGAAGACGCGCAATCGGCCGCGATCTCGAACTTAAGTAGATATGGTCATAGGCGTGCGCAGGGTTCCCCTTCAGGGGAGGGGGGGGGGCGAAGGTTCGTCGCAGCGCCCCTCCTCCCGATTATGTCCATGTATGGCGCTGAAATTGCGCCCCCTTCCCCCGAGCCGCAGCACCCCACCCCCTCCCTATTTTCCAAATGTGTGGGGCTGACTTTGCGCCCCCCCCTTAGGTGAATAGGGGGGGGGGGGCGGCCGCCCCCCTGCTCCTCCCCCCCCCCCCCCCCGCCCCTGTGCGCACGCCTATAGAGCGCACGCCTATGGATATGGTGCCGTCATGCCTGAACGCCTGTTCCTGCGTCGTGAGTCTGGCGCGCTGCAAGTTCCCTAAATAGCCTTGAATCTTCCCTAAAAATCTTTTTTTTCTGATTCGTCAAAATGCCATGCCGGTGTTTGATTTACAACCCTATCTGTTAATAATGGCAAAGGCAAAATGACAATGGTATAGGGTAATGGGGGTGTTCTTGTGGTCGGCGCTCTTCCAGCTTTCCAGAGACTGTTGCTTGACGCTCGCTTACTTTTTCGTGCCAGTGTTTCGGAATTGTCGTCGCCTAGGGAAGAGTTGTAATATGTGAGCAGGAACGCCGCTGAATAATGACATCTTGTTTTGCGCCGGACTATAGAAGTCCGTCAAAATCTACGACTTCACGGCGTTTGGTGCTGAAAGAAGGCGTTGGGCAATTTCAAGGTGGCTTCGGCACCCGCGTTTTGTTTTCTGCGCGTTTTCTCACTTACCAAGCGCCTTATCGCTACAAGCTTGGTGATTTTGCAACTGCGAAAAAGTATAATGTACTAATATGAATTAAGAAAATCATCTGTCTTTTAAGTGTTCCTTTAACAGCGCAATACATTAATTTTCCGCTAAGCTTACCACGACCGGTCCGTAATGTTTAGAGATCACAAACAAAATGCGCACCCCGTTTTCTTTGGATCGTAGTTGAGCATTTCGGCGCAATGACATCATATTATGAAAACTACGGAAACATGCACGCATGGTGTCAGTACTAAAAGTCGATCGATATGTGCTTGGGAGCATCCGGTAAGCGGTAAGATGCAAACCACCGAGACTGACGCCGTATACAGTTGAATTTTCATGCAAAACCCAGGTTGACAGTACCTTCCGGAGTTTACACCTATAGGAGACGAAGCAGAGGTCAGAGGACCTTTCGGCGTGGGCAAGGGCAGAGCCTTCGATGACGACGCCGACGTTTTGTTTTGTTTCTGGTCAAGTTCTAATAGGGCCAGAGTCGTGACAACCGCCTGAGCAACTTCCACACGAGATGGCTTGTCAAGATGCCCCCCCCCCCCCCCCCACTTTTTTTTTTCCTTTTTCACGGTAGTTATAAAAACAACCTGAAATAAATGTGCACCTGATTCTTGTTCGTTATTCGTGTGACAACGTGCGTTGAATTGGACACGTTGCCCTCCACAGCATGGACGATAGCAAACGCATTGCATGTAATGCCCTGCATGTAATGAGATTTACTTATTATTTAAAATATGTTCAGCCACATTCGGCGGGGTTACAAATGAAACAAAGTTATTAAAAACCAACGAATAAGTGCAGCGACTTGTGGTCAAGATGGTCCTAATTGTACAATGTTAATGTTTACTGAAGAGCTAATTTGGTTACATTCCTCTGAAGTCACGGGTTAGTTAAAGGACTTAGAGTAAGGCTTCTTGTAACATAAACAAACTCATTATTTCTGGCGATGGATGCAGTTTAAAGAGGACATTATCAAACAATGCTGCGTAGTCGCATAAATGATGTCGCGGTTTGATCAGTTTATATATATATATATATATATATATATATATATATATATATATATATATATATATATATATATATATATATATATATTTGCCAACTTTTAAACGTGTGTGGGCACTTCAATATCCCACAATTCCTCCAATAATGAAGCGATGTGCTTCCTCTCTCCCTTGATCTCTTTTTTTAATCGCTGAGCGCTCCGTGGCCTGTGCCTTACAATATAGTCGGTCTATAATCAAGATTTCAAATGGTGAATCTGATTAAATGCGCCCTGAAGGAAAGTCTTGGGAGATTCAGGTGACCGGTTTCGCGTTACACACTCTCTCTCTCTCTCACGCACGCACGCGCGCTCTACATGTCAAGATAAATATTCAGTCGGCCTCTGGCATGCTTTTATTCTATAAAGCGTGTCCTCGGCCACGGGCCGCCCGCAGGTCACGCCCTGCGTACATTTGCCGTCGCCGCGCCGGTGCGCGTCACTAGGCTTCAGCGTTCGCCGGGTTGTTCATCCTGTAAGGTACGATGTACTTGCGTAGCAAGGTGCACGTTTGCGTCGAGCCAGCACTCTGAACCAGGGGTTGCTCCACGAGCCGAAGGGTCGTGGCCAGCTGCCGCTCGTTCGGCGGCCATAACGTCTTCCCCGTCTCCATGGTGCTGCATGCGCCATGCGAAAAGGTAATGTGGTACTGAGCACTTTATGGGAATTACGGGGATGGTTTCGATGAATTCAACTTTTACTCGAGTGGTACCAATACCGGGATGTAAAATATTTGCTTCTTAAATGGTGGCAATATTTTCTTCATTCAACCTCGGTCCAATTACCAAGCTGTCAACGAATTTCCAATGACAGCAGCCACTCGTGCAGCCAGAAATTTATTAAAAGTTCTTACCCCCCCCCCCCCCTTTATGTACAGTCGTGCTCAATAGGACTTGCAACACGGGAGCGCGTGGCCTCACGAGTTTAATGATTGCGCACGGCTTCAACTTGCTTCATTTCTGTAACTTCATATTATTTTCTTATTTGGGAACATCTCCCAGTGAGGGAACAGCGTTTAATCGTAGAAATAAGGGCTTGTGGAAGGAATGGGACATCTTTAAATCCGGGCGGCCACACACTCCCGTGTTGCAAGTCACATTGAGCGCGACTGTATACATATGTTCGTGAGTGTTTTTTGTGTGCATATATACGCCTCGTGACAATATATATATATATATATATATATATATATATATATATATATATATATATATATATATATATATATATATATATATATATATATATATGTGTGTGTGTGTGTACATACAAATAACGGTCAAAATTCGGAACAGTGTGGGGTTGTGCCCCCCTCCCCCTGTGGCTGCGCCAATGACAGCCACAGTCTTCACCTCAATCCAATGGTGGAGTTGTCTTCCAAATTTCCCTTCCTTTTTTTTCTGAAAGTGCCCTATTGATGTGTTATTTTTAGCGTCCACTTAAATCAACGTGCCAGGGGGTGTCACGGGGGGGGGGGGGGCGACCACCACCCAAAATTTTTGCCCCCCCCCCTCCCCCACTTCTTGAGTCAGGCGGGAGAAGCACGGCCGCTCTACGGGAAAAGCCAACGCAATCCTCACCGATTGTGAACGAACGAGCTCCAGAGGCCGATCAGCAGCTGGCTGAAATCTGTGTCACGCGGCGTTGCTAGCTCGGGCCGGTCGAACACGTATCCCCAGACGAAAGGGAACTCGTCGAAGTGCGTGACGCCCATCCAGGGTGGCCAGAAGCTGGCCTTGAGCGGCCGGTAGGAGTACACGTAGTGGTAGAGGTGCGAGCCCCGCTGGCGCAGCACGAACTCCGAGAAGTACTGCGTCGGGCATCGCATGGCCACGTCCCCGATCCCATCGGCCAAGTGTCGAACTATGTCTGGCGTTGACGTGCCATCCTGCGTCACGACAGAGATCGGAGCTTGGAGATTCATCTGCGTAGCAGTCTGTATCATTCAGCCCATGCATCATTGGTTAAAGGGACACTAAAGTGAAATAATTCACTATAGGCTTATTAATAGATGAAAAAAAAAATCAACGTCAATAATTTCACTTTTAAATTTCCCGCCGAAATCTCCGCTGGTGACGTCGCAAATTTCAAAGTGCTTTTTCGTATTTTGGCCACTTTGGCTCAACGAAATTTTCTGAAAATTGGTATGTTAGGTCTGCATATGCCTCCCGATCAGAAGGCAATTTAATTCATTTTTACCGATTAGGGACTACGTAGGCCCTAGTAGACGCAGTCAAAATCTATGGCGTCACGATGACTGCAGCGGAAAAATGCGGGCGGCGTCGCCACTCGCATTTTCATTTTGCACATTTTGTCACTTATCAAGCGTTTTCTCACAGCAAGCGTGGTGTTGTTTGGTATCGTGAAAGAGTAATTTCCTAATACGAGAAAAAGGAGATTTTTCTTTAATGTCCCTTTTGAGATGTGGACAGTTGAAGACAGTGGCGGATCCAGAGGGGTGGCGGTAGGGGGCGATCATTCAGTGCCTGTCCTCCACCTCCTTTGTCAGATTGCTTAGGCTACCACTGCCCAAAAGGGGGAAGGAGAATCTTGTGCCCACCCTCTACCACTCTCTTCATCTCACCCCCCACCCCCCCCCCCTAAAGTAGGCACCTGGATCCGCCCCTGCTTTAAGATGACTTAAAATGTTTAGCGGGTGTAAGAACTGAGATTTGCGAAAAACGCCACGCTCTTAATACAAAAGTGCGCGATGGCGTTGACAGTGTGTATGTAATACCCATGTACGTACACATCGAAACCTTGTCGTAACAATGTGACAGGAAGCGGAGATCGTTATAAGCGATAATTCGTTAAAGCAGGGAAGCGCTTAATCAGCCACGTTTCGTAACGCTGAAAGTGCATTCCCTCAGGCCGAAAGTTTATTGTGTGCACAAATTGAACATATTCAAACGACCTATAGGGTGAGCTAGAATGCCTCATTAATGTGAAACGTTCTGTAGAAAGTAACAAAAATTTTTATGTTTCAGCAGTGCATTATAGGTCATGCACACGCATACACACAAGAAAAAAATCCAAGCTAAAGCTGGGAAAAATATTTAATGACTTGAAGTATATACGACATATACGACATAGAAACTATAATCAAGATGAAATGTACATTATCTCGAACTTTAGTTAATTTTGAAGAATTAAGAGAGCATTGTTCATGGGAATTACTTCCTATTTGCTTATGTTTTGGCTTCTGTGGGCTATCCGCTCTTAAAAAAAATGAATAATATTTGCATATGTGCTACTTTTTCTCCTTAGGAAAATTAAGTCTCCGCAAATTTTTAATTTCTGCTCTCAATACTTCGCGTTATATTGGCGCGGTCCGAACTTCTCATGGGTTGATGCTTACACCATCACTGGCGTCAGGATAGCGGTATAGTCGGGTATACGAAATCGCATATGTGTGCGCGTGACAAGCCGACGCGAGGCGTTGCTATGCACATCCATTTGCGAAGACACTGAATCGTATCCAAGTTTCTGCACGGCAGGTATGACCGCAACAGCCAGTTAGTAAACATGTACAGTCCGGTCCGCTGTTGAAGGGAACATGATGAATGCTATAGCGCGAACTGAGGACTAGAACAAGGAGACACACGAGGACGAGCGAAGGGAACAATCAGCCACTTAAAGAAACAAGTAAACAACCTTGAATTTGTATCCCGATCGGTAAGACATTTCTACATAAAGAATTTCTTTTCTTCTGGCGTATTATCATAACGGTAATCGATGGCGGAAACCTAACGCGGTGTGCCCACTTCAGCCGACGGACCGGACTGTAAGCTTCACGCACACACACGTATAATCGTTTCACATACTTTAACGTTGGCCAGTAGACCCTCGATGAGGTCCTCGGGTGCCTCCCATAGGGCATAGTTGACAAGGAGCTTCACGATGGTCACGTGCTGCCTGTTGCTCATGACGAAAGGGTCGGTGATACCCATGGTTTGGTACAGCTTGTACAGGAAGTACGTGCCCTCGTTCTCGTTCACACCTATCAGCAGGTCCACCGGAGGCGCACTGCCGTTAGCCATGGTTGCGAGCGGGTCCTTGGGCAGCAGGTCGTCCCCGGAAACAGGTATAAAGGACGACGCCTTGAGCCCCAGCACCATCTTGACGGCACCCAGGAGCTTCTGAGTCGTCTGGTTCCTGAGGCATTCAACCACGTGCCCCATGGGCCTTCGCAGGAGATGTGGTCCACAGAGCCTGGCCGCCATTCGCCTCGCCTTCTCCGGTCCCGTGATTTGGTTCTCTTCTACCTTGTAGAAGGGCGTACCACTCTGCATAATGGCTCGCTGAAATAGGTGTCGCGTGAGCGGTGACAGGACGTGATAGCCGACGGAGATCGATCCAGCGCTCTGTCCCATCAGCGTCACGCGCTCTGGGTCCCCGCCGAAAGCGCGCGCGTTGTCCCGCACCCAGAGCAGCGCGAGGCGTTGGTCCCACAGGCCTTGGTTACCGGGGGCGTCTGACGTACCGACGTACAAGAAGCCGAACACATTGACCCTGTAATTGGGCACCACGACCACGACGTCGCCCAGCGCGGAGAAGTGGCTACCGTCGTAGATGCGAAGGTTGTTGCCGCCGTTTTGGAAGCCCCCGCCGTGAAGATACACGACAACGGGTCGCAGTGTGTCGTTTGCGCGGACACTGGGCGTCCACAAGTTCAGATGGAGACAGTCTTCGTCGAAGCTCGAGGCGTTAACGTACTCCGTGTTGAACCAGTAGGACTCCTGCGGACAGGCGGGCCTCATCTCGGTTGCTATTGTGACATTTTTGGAGGGCGTCCTTCGCACAGGATGCAGAAAACGCAGCTCTCCGACGGGAGGGTCGGCGTAAGGTATGCCGTAAAAGGCGTGCAAAGTCCTTCCATGCGCTGTGATCTCGACACCCTGAACGAGGCCTGCGGTCGTCAGCACAACCAGGCTGCCGTTGCCTTCTGCGCGGACACTGTACTGCTGTTCTTCGTGTCGCTTTCTGGTCTCTGTCGTGAGCAGGACGATTCCCGCAATTCCAAGCAGTATGGTTGCGTTTATCGCGAGCACTGTAAACATTGTCGTACAATGTAAGTATAAAGAGCGCGTTCACGTCTTATACCGAGAGATTATAGAAATCAGCTGTGAGTGGTAATTACTCGTTCTTAGTCGTTTAGACTACCAATTCAAATAAATATAGCTCAACACCCTAACGGGCCGCAAGACCCGCGGTTAATCACCGTTCTCATCGTCACTCTCCTTCAACACCCGCGTTCGAACGTTACGTGTTTTTGATAGCACCAAATAAAATTTTGTTTGTGTTCTTTGAATCATCCCAAACAATTAGGTATGGGTACATTTCCAATATGCCTTTGTTTCATATGTTCTACCATTGTCACTCTACTCGGCCCCGGTGTAAGACCCTATGAACACTTTGCACCGTGCATATCGTTGCTCTCAAGGGCGTAGCCAAATGTCTTTCGGGGTGGGGGTGTTAACCCCGTTGATGTATGTTCGTGTGTGCATTTTTGCAGGACTGAAAAAATTTCGAGAGTCCCCCAAAGAAGAAACCGTTGGTGGGCCAGTTGGTACATGTCTTGATATACACTAAGTATGCGCAGCGTGAAGAAACGAGGACAAGAGAGATACATAACTGGCGCTGACTTCCAGCTGAATTCACCTCCCCCGCTCCCAAGCTACGCCAATGATTGTTCCTGCTTGCAACCTCAAGATATGTTCACTATGGAGACCCGTAAGGTTCGTTGTTAATTTATCTGCTAGTCATTAGCGATGCGGCCAACACGTGCAATACAAGCGTGCCACGAAGCGTACGCGCTCACCTTTGAGACCGCGACAGAAGCATCTAACTCTAAGGTTCATCGTGGAGCCGTTACGCAACTTGCGAGATACGACCTGGGTGCAATGCGTCCCCCGACAGCAGGCGTTATTCAACCGTCAACCCAGCATCGGCGGTCCCCGCGCACACGTAAAAATTTTGCCGATAACGGCATGACACTAATGGTCGCACCCGAATGTTGTTGCCGCTGTTCTTCGCGCGGGTGGTTGATACCCACTATGTGAGATTCGCCAAGACATGGTGGACATGAAGCTGAATGAATTTAGAAATTAAGTTTCACTTATACGTTTAAAAAATTATTAATTCGTCGTGCTACGTGGTAGAAAATGGATGATTTAGCTTCAATTAAAATAAACTCTTGACCCACTGTCTGGGACTGCGCCGCCTATGGCCTTTCAAGCGAACACCTCTTGCTCGTGGTTATGATTCTTCATTACGTGTCAGCAAAAGAAGCTCATTCTATCAGATACTGTCGAGTGAGGTGGAATAGAAAGCTGCATGCAGACGCATGGGTAACCGTGGAAAGACAAGCTAATAACGCATCAAAGAATAGGAAGAGGATCGCTTGAGAGGAGATTGTTGAACGACAGAGAGCTCGTTTCGCAGAAATTCCGGTGTCGGCGTCGGCGTCGTTGGTTGTGAGCGAAAAATCGCGAAAAATCGCGAAAAATGATGCAAATAATATAACTCTTGGCTCCGAGCCGGAATCGAACCCAGGCCTTCTGCGTGGCAAGCAGCTAGGTGTCCTACTCCTACGACAGAGGCACGCAAGTGCTTGAAGGTACTTCGAAAAAAAAAATGCAGGTGTTGTTTTAGTGCGAGGAGTCGCGTTAACGCATGTAAAATTGCGTGGCAGAAGCGTAAAATCGCACCAGGCGTCAATGCATGTGAATTTTCACAACGGTGGTTTGAAAGCCCACCGATCACAAAGCGCTTAGGCATAATTAATCATCATCATCGTCAGCAGCAGCAAAAACATCAACAAAATGTGCAGATGAGTAAGTGTAATACCTTATACGGACACGGGGCAAAGGAATTGAACCCGCACTTCCCTTTCTCCCCTTTCTACGTACGCCTATGGTAGGAACCTTTCTGAATATGATAGAAGTTCCAGAAGATTAGGAAAGCTATTCATTGCCGTTGTTACATAAAGTATCTTTATCATATCGAGATGAAAAAAGATGGTATCATATATCCTTCGTTATTAGCGCTTGTTAATACGCATTTCTAATATTTCTTGATTATTTTCCTTCAATTTTGCAAGATTATTGCCTTTTTAAAAGCTTCTAAAGGATTAGAGAAAAGTAGGCAAAGTATATTTTCCGTATATGGAGGAAGTTTTAACAGAAAGCACGTGTATTTTTCTCATTTAATCCATACTCTGGCGAAACTGAAAGCTGCAACGACCGGCTTCAATGACCACGATAATGTATTGAAAACTTGACTAACGTTAAAGATTAAGCTTAGACAGACCAATTATTCTTTCAGAACACCATTGTCATTAATTTCAGCATTATAGGTGAATCATCAGAAGCGGAAATGAAGGTAAAATCTTTCACGTTTGAATTTCGCGCCAGTGCGACGTCACGAATTTTAATGTCTTCTTGTGTATTTTGGCCCCATTGGTTCAATAAAAGTTTCTGAAACTGGCTATGTTATGACTTTGTGTACCTCAGAACACAATGTAAATCATTTTTAGCGTCAAACGATTACGTAATCCCTAGCAGACGCCGTCAAAATGCATGACGCATGTATGACGTCAACACGAGGTGTGACCACATCTATCTATCTATCTATCTATCTATCTATCTATCTATCTATCTATCTATCTATCTATCTATCTATCTATCTATCTATCTATCTATCTATCTATCTATCTATCTATCTATCTATCTATCTATCTAACCGCCCATAGAGCTTACCGCCAGCTCTGCCAGGGTGCTCTCGCGGTCGCCTCCGAAAAACGATTTTTCTCGTGTTAGCAAATCAATTTCACAATACCGAGTAGGAAAGTATTCTAGTACACTATAATACCGAGAGCACCTTTTTTACCGCGAGAAGACGCTTGGCAAGCGAGAAAACTCGGAAAAAGAAAATGCAGGTGCCGACGTGGCTTTGACTACAGTGTTCGCTTTGACCAACGTTTATAGAACCAGTCTGCCAGGGCCTACGCAATCGTTTGTCGCTAAAAATGATTTAGATTTCATTGAATCAACGTGTCTAAAATATGCAAAAGAACTTCGGAATTTGTGACTCCACACTGACGTTCACACGAGCGTTTCTTTTCTCACAGACTCCATCCGGGTAACTTGAGATCTGGAGACTTTTCGTCCGCTTGCTCCTTGAAAATCCCTCTACGTCTGGGTACTACCTAGGCAACTGTTTATCCCTAAGAGACCCAGCCACTCGGCTACTTGTTGATGGCGCGACGCGCGTGTTAAACTTGTCTACGAATGCGAAGTGTGTGCGCGCGGATGGTGATCTGCGGCTCGTTGTGTTTCCGTCCGTTCCAGTTTTTACACCCATCGAACGCTTCGAGATTGCCCCCTGCTTTAGTTAAAGGGCCTCGCAATTTCTGAAGGTGTCGATCTTGTAGACGACGAACTTTTTGCATGTGGGTACGCATTTGTACTTATAGTAGCGTAGCTGAAAGAGGCGGAGCGCACGTGTTGCGTCCGGGACGCGTGTTCACAGTGAATGCGCTGCGGGCTCAGCGATACTGTCTCCCCGAGTGACAATCCACGTATGCTGGCGAAGTGAGAGTCAAGTGCGCTCCGTGAGCGACACCCTGGACGGTACTTTAGCAACTGTTAATCGTTACGTCTGGGCGTAACGCTAGACACCGCCTTTACATCGCGTTTGAGCCCTATGGGTATTAAATTTATGAACAGCGATGGCCGCCTTCTTCAGCTTGAGTAAAAGACCCAATCATGATCAAGAAATTCGATGTGGATCAGGCCCGATTGTGATCGAAAGGGATTGTGTGACACCGGTATTATGTTTTTCACCGCTTGTCTGAAAAGGCTGAGTGAGGAAATCGGTGTCATATTCTCAAAACGCTGCCTAATGCATCCAGCAAAGCTGCTATTGCCGTGGCAGTGAAATCATGCCAGCTAGACACGTATTCAAATGTGCATGGTCATTCTTTTAGAACTGACCTGTTTCATTGGGCTGTAGTTTTCCTGCAAATTATTCGATTTTAATGCAGCTTACAGTCAAAGATTCAGGAAGGATGAAAATTTACTGGCTCGTCCCATTTTTTTATGCGCAATGCAAAAAAAAAAGAATAAGTAAGAAATAGGGAAAAGTGCAAAAAAACTCTGAATGTCGTGCTGCATGCCACACACAACTCGTAAAGGTTTGTAAAAGTTATAAATCACTTGCCCTACCGCAGGTGTTGAAATGACCACCCTGCATGATCACACACTCTTTGATGCATTTATTAGCATGCACAAATTTTAATGGACAAGTGGCATCGGTATTGCAAATTATTTGACACCATGATGCTGTCACCACATGCTCTAACTAGGACTTTTATATTTTTCATATTAGTGTAACATAAAAGTTGCCCATGCAGACTTGCAGGGAGTACTGAAAAACCCAAACGACATTACAGACAAGCACAAGCAAGGTTTGGGGCTTTGCGTAGGCAGAGTTGCTTTGGGGAACGCAACATATAAATCTGCAAGAATTGGGCACAAACCCAACAGCCAGTATCAAGCATGCTCTTTACCTTTCCAGTGAGTTCGTAAAAACTTGCTTTGCAATAGGTAAGCAGATATCAACACATCACAAAATGGAGTAGAAGTTTTGTTTTATCTGTTACTGCAGGCCTTGAGCCCAGAACAGCAGGGCAAATGAACAGAAGTAGTTATATATGATACTTAAGTTCCTGTGTAGTAACACCCTATTTCAAGTATCATGAATTGCCAACTCACCCAATCAGCCATTCTGTTAGGTATATGTGGATGTGTGTGCATGTGTGTTGTGTGTGTGTAAATAAGTAATGAACATAGAAAAAAAATACTTGGTTTAATAAACACATGAAGCACAAGGCTAACGAATACACAATAAGAATAAAC
Source organism: Rhipicephalus sanguineus (assembly GCF_013339695.2). Taxonomy (NCBI): domain Eukaryota; kingdom Metazoa; phylum Arthropoda; class Arachnida; order Ixodida; family Ixodidae; genus Rhipicephalus; species Rhipicephalus sanguineus. Next base: position 34,082 of record NW_023615510.1, on the reverse strand, counting down.
AATGATCAATAAAAACATTCACATGCACCAACATCATAAACAAATGTACGACATGGAACCATACAGGTGTATTACAGTTCAAGATTCATAGTTCTCATTCTCTTTGTGGACGGTGGTAGTTCGTCCCAGTCATTTGATCGTTGAAAAAAAAAAGTGTTTAAATGTCTTAGTGATCTCATTCATCTGATAGCTACAGGGTATAGATATGTAAAATGCAGCGATCATAGGCTAGTGAGTGCAATCCTTGCCCCCAGTTTGAAGAACACACACAAAAAAATAACCACTAATGCACAGGCCAACCCAGGTATAGCCAGGAAAAAAACAGAATACTTTAGAATTCCCCTAGAAAACAAATACGACACCTTAGAACAAGAAGAAACAAAAGACATAGAGGAAACCACAACTAGACCGATTTCTGAATCTGTAGTCGAAGTTGGAGGTAAAGCATCAATGCAAGAAGTAAGCAACATCTCTTGAACCACAAAAGACTGGATAAAGAAACAACAGACAAGTGGGTGGGCATAGATAAATAGAATTTGCTTAGCTATTAAAGCTATCAATAAATATAAGCCCAGTGACATATGGAATTATGATATAGAAAGAGCAGTCAAAAAGGTGATGACATCGAAACAGCTACCAGGCAACTCTATAGGAAAGACCGAAATGCATGCAGTGAAAGATAAGCATGGCAATATTAATGGTAAACTGAAAGAGTGCATCACTTGTTACACCACTAAAACAAGATAATTTATGAGCTCGTGGCAATTTCTATTCAGGCCACATGGTTTTGAGAACACTGAAGAACTTATAGTTTTTGGTGCAAAGTTAAAAAAAGCAATTTGTACCATTCTTTTCCCTCTTAATAACATACTGCCATGAAACCAAGGCGAGTAAAAGTCCTTGATTACTTTGTCAATAAAAACTGATTCAGTGTTTCAGATTAGCAAGCCTTTAATGTTGAAGTAAGGCCCGTATTTTGAAATGCTCCTTGCCTCAACGAGGAGGCCATAACTGCTTCAGGATGCCTTGCCATGTATTCTATAATGCTTCTTACCAAGATTCCCTCACTGAGGCCTTCCTTGGTGCTCTCTTGAGTTAAGGTAGCACTAGGGCAACCTTCGTGCCTCCTTACCTCGCACTAAAAGGGTGCTTTTCTGAAGTGCTTTGTCAGTGACACTGTGTCCGATCTTTTTTTTTTTTTTGATCGATTCCTTGTACTTCTGCACGAGCTCTGTAATTATATCCTTCCCATTGCCGATCAAAAATTGCTTGTCGGGCATGTTTTTTAATGTGCGGCTGAACAGCCGCCAAAATTTTTCATTAAGGTGGTGCAGCACGAAGAGGACAGGGTACACAGAGACGACGAAGATGGAATGCTTACTGCCAACTCATGCTTCGCACCTCAAAGGGTTAAACATTCTTTAGCGAGACCCGTATTACACCTTTGAATGCGTACCACCCTGTGTTTGTGACATCATATACTACGTCCTACCTTCCCGTGCAGGCAGTCAAAAACAAATGGTGATCCTCCTGCACACAAATCGTTATTGCAGTCACCGCTGTCGGGTTCCCAAAAGCTGTCGAAGCTCACTGAAGTGTCAAATGAAAAAGAACCACATGTCCTGCATGGTTTCCTACTTCTCATTCGGGCTGGCTATCACAGGAAAATATTAGCAACTGTCTTAAAACGGGTGAAATTCAGTGAAAACAGCTCTCAATAGCACAAAATAAACTTCATACCAGTAAGCACACATAAAGTGAGAACAGCTAAGATGCAAGCATTTATGACAAGAGAAATCAACAAGAAAGGAGACATGGTGAGAAAAAAATTTCCACACTCCATTAACATTGGTCCTTGCCTTATTAACTGAAACGTCATGCTTCCTTGTTTAGAGGGTACAGGTATATGTGGCTTTGTTGGTAGGTGGGCAGCTGCAGTTTGAAAACAACTACATTTTTCCACTTGTGTGAATGTAAAAAAAATGCTGAAAGTACACGGTAAACCATTCATGTGTGTCACTTTGTGAACCATTAAAGCAGCATATGCAGAATCGGCAACAGACAGGCAGGTACACTCTTGCGACAGAGCATCGCAAAAGCAAAGGTCAAGGGATGAAGCAACACAATAGTCAAAGGTCACAGGTTCTCAGTCAGGAAACAAACCAAACAACACAAGTGACATTTCCATTTCTGTTGTTTTGATGTCAAGTACAAGCAGCAACACATGAAAAAAAAAACTAATTTCAGTATAACAAAGGAGCAAGCATTTGCAGCTACAAATGTTGGTTGTGTGCATCCGCTCTAGTCTGCAAATGGCAGTTGTAGGTAGAAGAAACTGCAGTAGCAATTGAAGGGGTGCATTCGTGGAATGGTGAAAGTTCCAGTGCTGGGCTGAACTGAACCAAATGAATTAAGTATCCCATGCCTATAGAAGTGTGTCACCCATCTAGAAGCTAAATGTACCATCTAATCTAATAATGGTGCATTTAACTTCACATTTTGCATTAAGCCAGTTATAAAGTCTCATGACCAAAGGAAAACTTGTCTTAAAAAGGTGCACCTTTACCAACCACCAACTGTAGAAACAAAGTTGCAGGTGCATTCACACCACTGATACACCCGTGCGACAACATGAATGAAAGCAGTCATGCTGCTTCTCAAAACATTTCGCTTCTCTTTATTTACTCACCATGTAGACGTATCCTTGTCATTGTATGTCCAAATATTGAACACTAGCAATGTGATGTAACCAGCAGTTGCAATTATTTCTTATTACCACCTGAAGTCTAAAGATCCTGCTCGGCTCTTTTTTTATAGAAGCATGGACACTTTCATTACTTTGAGTGCACGTGCCCTAGATTTTTAGCATCAACTATATTAAAACTCAATCACATGCGCGGGCAGAATAGCTATTGCAAGTAATACCGGTGACACGCAGGCACTTTTGATCGCAGTCAAGGTTGACCCGGACCGGATTTCTTGATCGCGATCATCAATCATTGCTGCTGCTCGGTCCAGACTAATCCGGATCGAGTTTGACGCAGACATCAGTCAAATCGCGATCTAGGAGCCAGATATCGATGCGCAGATCGCAATTAAACAATTAAAATGACCGTGTAGGTACACCTGATCCGGATCGAGCCCAATCCCGATCGGTCGTGATCGCGATCAATTGCCCGTGTGAAACCGGTATAACGATCAGCGAAGTGCTTTCGTTCATGCCAATTTCCAAAAACGCACAATATTCTCAGCTACACTGATAATGACACAGAAAACTCATCTCGAGGCGTTCGACGGGATTAAAGACAAGGACGGACGGTAAGTGACAGCGCGACTATGGTGGCTACAATAGCGCGACAGGGCTACATGGGATCATACTAGAACACTGTAGATCCGAGGCATTGGTAGATCATACACACCCGGCGAGCACGGACGCACGCGCCGTCCGCCACCAACGTCAACAACAAAAACCTCGCGCGCCAACCCGCAAACGACGAGCAGCAAAGCTCTCCTAGGGATAAAAAGAGCATTGCACGTGTTCCTAGGTAGTACCCAGACATAGGGAGATCTTCAAGAAGCAAACGGGGAAAATATCCCCAGATGGCAAGTACGCCGGGTGTGTATGATCCCATGTAGCCCTGTCGCGCTATGGTAGCCACCATACTCGCGCTGTCACTTACCGTCCATCCTTGTGTTTAATCCCGCCGAACGCCTCGAGATGCGTTTTCTTTGCCATTATCAGTGTAGCTGAGAATATTCTGCGTTTTTGGAAATTGGCATGAACGAAAGCACTTCGCTGATCGTTATACCGGTGTCACACGGGCAATTGATCGCGATCACGACCGATCGGGATTGGGCTCGATCCGGATCAGGTGTACCTACACGGTCATTTTTAATTGTTTAATTGCGATCTGCGCATCGATATCTGGCTCCTAGATCGCGATTTGACTGATGTCTGCGTCAAACTCGATCCGGATTAGTCTGGACCGAGCAGCAGCAATGATTGATGATCGCGATCAAGAAATCCGGTCCGGGTCAACCTTGACTGCGATCAAAAGTGCCTGCGTGTCACCGGTATTACTTGCAATAGCTATTCTGCCGCGCATGTGATTGAGTTTTAATATAGTTGATGCTAAAAATCTAGGGCACGTGCACTCAAAGTAATGAAAGTGTCCATGCTTCTATAAAAAAAGAGCCGAGCAGGATCTTAGACGCAGGTGGTAATAAGAAATAATTGCAACTGCTGGTTACATCACATTGCTAGTGTTCAATATTTGGACATACAATGACAAGGATACGTCTACATGGTGAGTAATAAAGAGAAGCGAAATGTTTTGAGAAGCAGCATGACTGCTTTCATTCATGTTGTCGCACGGGTGTATCAGTGGTGTGAATGCACCTGCAACTTTGTTTCTACAGTTGGTGGTTGGTAAAGGTGCACCTTTTTAAGGACAAGTTTTCCTTTGGTCATGAGACTTTATAACTGGCTTAATGCAAAATGTGAAGTTAAATGCACCATCATTAGATTAGATGGTACATTTAGCTTCTAGATGGGTGACACACTTCTATAGGCATGGGATACTTATTCATTTGGTTCAGTTCAGCCCAGCACTGGAACTTTCACCATTCCACGAATGCACCCCTTCAATTGCTACTGCACTTTCTTCTACCTACAACTGCCATTTGCAGACTAGAGCAGATGCACACAACCAACAATTTGTAGCTGCAAATGCTTGCTCCTTTGTTATACTGAATTAGTTTTTTTTTTCATGTGTTGCTCTTGTACTTGACATCAAAACAACAGAAATGGAATGTCACTTGTGTTGTTTGGTTTGTTTCTGACTGAGAACCTGTGACCTTTGACTATTGTGTTGCTTCATCCCTTGACCTTTGCTTTTGCGATGCTCTGTCACAAGAGTGTACCTGCCTGTCTGTTGCCGATTCCGCATATGCTGCTTTAATGGTTCACAAAGTGACACACATGAATGGTTTACCGTGTACTTTCAGCGATTTTTTTTACATTCACACAATGGAAAAATGTAGTTGTTTTCAAATTGCAGCTACCCACCTACCAACAAAGCCACATATACCTGTACCCTCTAAACAAGGAAGCATGACGTTTCAGTTAATAAGGCAAGGACCAATGTTAATGGAGTGTGGAAATTTTTTTCTCACCATGTCTCCTTTCTTGTTGATTTCTCTTGTCATAAATGCTTGCATCTTAGCTGTTCTCACTTTATGTGTGCTTACTGGTATGAAGTTTATTTTGTGCCTATGAGAGCTGTTTTCACTGAATTCAGCCCGTTTTAAGACAGTTGCTAATATTTTCCTGTGATAGCCAGCCCGAATGACAAGTAGGAAACCATGCAGGACATGTGGTTCTTTTTCATTTGACACTGCAGTGAGCTTCGACAGCTTTTGGGAACCCGACAGCAGGTGACTGCAATAACGATTTGTGTGCAGGAGGATCACCATTTGTTTTTGACTGCCTGCACGGGAAGGTAGGACGTAGTATATGATGTCACAAACACAGGGTGGTACGCATTCAAAGGTGTAATACGGGTCTCGCTAAAGAATGTTTAACCCTTTGAGGTGCGAAAGCATGAGTTGGCAGTAAGCATTCCATCTTCGTCGTCTCTGTGTACTCTGTCCTCTTCGTGCTGCACCACCTTAATGAAAAATTTTGGCCGCTGTTGAGCCGCACATTAAAAAACATGCCCGACAAGCAATTTTTGATCGGCAATGGGAAGGATATAATTACAGAGCTCGTGCAGAAGTACAAGGAATCGATCGAAAAAAAAAAAAAGATCGGACATAGTGTCACTGACAAAGTACTTGCAGAGAAGCACCCTTTTAGTGCGAGGAGCGAGGTAAGGAGGCACGAAGGTTGCCCTAGTGCTACCTTAACTCAAGAGAGCACCAAGGAAGGCCTCAGTGAGGGAACCTTGGTAAGAAGCGTTATAGAATACACGGAAAGGCGTCCTGAAGCAGTTATGGCCTCCTCGCTGAGGCAAGGAGCATTTCAGAATACAGGCCTTACTTCAACATTAAAGGCTTGCTAATCTGAAGCACTGAATCAGTTTTTATTGATAAAGTAATCAAGGACTTTTACTCGCCTTGGTTTCATGGCAGTATGTTATTAAGAGGGAAAAGAATGGTACAAATGCTTTTTTTAACTTTGCACCAAAAACTATCAGTTCTTCAGTGTTCTCAGAACCATGTGGCCTGAATAGAAATTGCCACGAGCTCATAAATTATTTTGTTTTAGTGCTGTAACAAGTGATGCACTGCATGTAAATTCGTTTCCTGAAATTTTAGCCTTCATTGAAATACTGGCCACAGACAGTTACGAGCACTTTTTAACAGAAGATGCACTTCAAAGACCCATGGCAAGGCCATACTCGCCAATTATTTTCGGCAAAAGTTCTGTGGGAATAGAGACACACTTAAAAGATTCGTATTAACTAAGGTCGGAGTGTCACCTAGGAAGTGCTTTGAAGCATGAGCTTCACGAGTAAACCCACAATCAACATTGGAACAACAGGTTGCCCATATCCAAATTTGCCGAGAAATGAGTGTTGCTGAGAAACGGTAATAAAGAATAAGTGTATATATTGCATGACATATGTTGCACAGTGAGGTTTTCAGAGTTTAATTTAATTCAGAATAATTGTTGCAATGCGAGTGCATGTATAATTCCTGATAGCCAGCACACTTTGCATTATGTTCAGCTTAGCTTCAGGCACATGGCAGAAGAACGTGTTGTTGGGCGGGTTGGTGCTTGCTGAATGACATAATGCAGCGCTAAAAACACACACACCACAAAGTAAGGAACACAAACCGACGGGACAGGCGCCTGTCCCGTCGGTTTGTGTTCCTTACTTTGTGGTGTGTGTGTTTTTAGCGCTGCATTATGTCATTCTTCAGGCACATGCAAGTGGGCATTGCATTAATAGACCGAATTAAGCAGTCATTTATACTACTTGTACAAGAAATGAAAAAACAAATTGCCTTTAGTACCCCTCATTACTATACAAAATGCACAAGGCGCCGTAATTGCCTGCCAACAGCACATTTTGAGAAATAAGCTGTTGTTTAGAGCAAGACATTCTTTTTATGCTAAGCACATCTTATGCGGTAATAAACTTTTTGATGAAGAGCAAGGGCAAGCAAGACTAAAGAGAAGAATACACCACATCATCAACATGCTGCATGTGCACGTGTGCTGTTCATCACGAAGGATTTACCCCAGAACAAATTAGCCTGTAAAGGTTCACTTTTGCTGGCCTCTCGTTGATGCGCTGTGGCTTGTCACTCATCCATGCTTCCATGTAGTGTGGCAACTGAAATTTGTCAATAAAAGACAATTATTGAAGCCACTCCCAGTGTTTTGTGTTCATAAACTGTAGATAGCAGAGAATGACGTGTCATGATGTAAGCTGAGTAATGCCAGTCACTGCCTATGCATGCTTGCAGTGCAGAATGCACAGATTCGTTAACCAGTATCTAAGAGGTGTTTCAAGTCAACTACACTACACTACACTTTAGTTATGCAGTGAAGCTTTGCGATGAATTGTGGTAAAACACAAGCTAAGAAGGTCACTACAGTGGGAAACTTTTTGAGACCATGGTTGTGCAATAAGAGACCTGTCCCACACATACGCAATAACTTTGGTGAAAGTAATGCGATAAGCATTCTTTTTATGGCGTATGTGGCAAGGCAACCCAAAGTGACATCAGAGTTTTATTGCATGGGACATACAGGTGTACGTTAAAGAACCCCAGGTGGTCAAAATTTCCGGAGCCCTCCACTATGGCGTCTTTCATAATCATATCATGGTTTGGGACGTTATACCCCAGATATTATTACCATGCATGGGACATACATAGCTTCACATACCCAGTAACACTTGTTTGCAGGAAATGAGCTGACAGCCCATATGCAGCTACATACAGATTTTAAATAAAAATGCCATGACTGTCACGCCTCATCTTTTACAAAGGAACTCTATGGAGAGGTGGAAAAACTTTGGTGCACCTAAAGTTATGCTGAAATGAGCAATTAACATACACTCATTAATTAGCACTTTAATTATTAATTCGAGGGCAGTTGTTTATGTGGAAAAATTGTAGCACGTGACAATTTATGGCATACCCATTTTTTAAAAATCCTGAAAAACACACACATCATTTGCGATATTAATCATCAAAACTGAGGGCTCCAATCCAGGCGATATTGAAACTGAGCACTCCAGGCGCACAGGAAATGCACCAGCTTTTATGTCGGAATGGAAGCTCATGTGACGAACTTTGAAAAAAGGCGCGTCGCAGCAGATTCTGGTCAGGAAAAACAACAATTATTCCCAATTATACTAGCGCGCTTGCAATCACTCCAAAAGTGAGCCCACAAGTTTAAAGAAAAGTCTAATAGTAGCAGGGCTTGAGTAGCAGTAGAGTGCAAATTATAAGCGGCAAGATATGTTACACTTTAATAAAATTTGCCAAGCTTAGCTCTATAAACCCATATAAGATGCTTTTAAATTAAAAAAAAAGACATTGACTGGGCTACAGGCAATAGGCACACTCCAATTTGAAGTATTTCATAAAATGACATGCTAACTTTGTAGCTGTCACAAAAAGCATGTTTGTTCCTCCACAGCGCACCAGTGATATTTACAGTGGTCAAATAAAACATTCCTAAAAAAATAAGCTGTGAGCAGTTGCAGAAACGATGCAGTTCTACCTCATTGTGCTTTCAAGATGGAAACCCTCCAATTCAGGTGTATTTTCTAATTTTCTACATGTGAACATGAGTCTTTCCATTTCCACACAGTTGCCATACTGTCTAGTTCAATTTTTCTTGCCAAACCCAAGCCATTTGGACTTTATTTTTCTTTTTTTTTTGACTGGATGAGATCAGAGGTGCAGAGCAGGGTCCTTCATTCTGATTAGTGGAGTTCTTATAAATGCTTCTTTTAACTCTCTCGAAAGGCTTGAGTTCAACCACTATCACTCCTAAATGGCTAAACAGATGGCACTGCTCTGTCTCTGCTTTGTACTTCCATTTTCCAAACATTGCGCCAATAACAACATGTTAAGCAAACATGGCTAAGCAGATTCACTTAGAACCTTACATATCAAGGAGAATACGTGTAACAAAACACAATATGACGACAGAAGGTCAAAAAGCACACTTGCTAGTGCAGATTGAGAACGAAACGAATAACTGGAAGCAGTGTGAAAAAAAGAAACGAGGACAAAGATGAGTAACAAACACAAGATGAGCGTTGAACTTGCAACAGAAATTTTATTGAAAAATCACCACGGTCACAAGAAAAACGTGCCAACATTAAACAAAGATGATAGAAATCCATAGAAAGAGACAGAAACATATAGAAAGAAACAGACACGAAAAGAGATAGAAAAACAGAGAAGCACTCGTCCTGTTGTGTTTGTTCCTCATCTTTGTCCTCATTTTTTTTGTACTGCTTAAAGTTATTTGCAAGATGGACTGACTCGCTCAAACCAACAAGTTGTTGCTATCACAAATAAAAAAAATTTTTCATAGGCAATGTCTTGCTCTTAGCCAATGTTCTATAGCTCTTTTTTGCAAAAGGGTGGTGTTTAATGTCAGTGTCCAGACACATGCTAAGCCACACCTCAAAACAATAGAATCACACCTCGTAGAACTTAAAGGAGCCATTGAAATTAACTAGAGAGTGTCATGCTACTATCAATAATGCGAGGCATGAGATGGGTGCCACATTTCCACGGAATATTTAGAATAACCAGTCACAAGAAACTGTAGAGATACTACTGCACATGCAGCAAGACTGGCATAGCTCAATTACGCAGGTGCCATGATGATATCAGGAGAACCAGACTTGTGCAAGTAATATAGCTAACTGCATTACTATATTTTATTTTTTTATTGTTGGGGTTTAATGTCCCAAAACCACGATATAATTATGAGGGACACTGTAGTGGAGGGCTCTGGAAATTTCGACCACCTGGGGTTCTTTAACGTGCACCTCAATCTAAGCACGCGGGCCTCAAGCATTTTTATCGAAAGCATTTTTCATCAAGCATTTTCATCGAAAATGCGGTCGGGATCGATCCCGAGACCTGCGGGTCAGCAGTCGAGCACCATAACCACTAGACCACCGTGGTAGGTCTAGTTCACTGCAGGCTGGGGTATGTGATAGTCACATGCATCTCTTTGCGCAGCGCTTTTTTCATTAGTGTACAGGTTTTTTTGTTTCTCATGAACAGCAACAGTAATAAACGGTGCACATGTATATGATTCCTACTTATAATTGGTGCGACACGACGTATAAATGTGCTGAGAATTCAACATTTCAAGAACATCAATAACTTAATGTGAAAAGCCAGACAGTGCACGTCACAACATGTACCAATATTTGTTCCAAGAGTCACTCTAGTTGATTATCAATAGCTTGCACATTTGCAGTTGGCTACTGCCGTGCATTTCTTTCAACAGAAAACATTTTGCGCTTCGTCTGTGCAGTTTCACCCCTACATCTCTCCTACTTTGCAGCACTGCTCTTCAAGTACAAGCATTTGAGGAGCTTTTGCCAACAAAAATGAACAAAACAGGAGTTAAAACCTTCCTGCTTTATTTTATGGCCTGGCATTCACTATTTTTCAGCGCGAAAACGTGAACTCCGTGTGACAGACCAGCACAGGTTCTGTGCAGCTTTTCTATTTTTGTGTGACCGCTGCTTCTTGGTACGCTAGAACCACCACCATAGGAAAAGACACACAAGTACGCGCGCTACCTAGTTCACCCGCACATTTTCATTTCCTTAGTGACCGAGCAAGGGCTTCTACTGCCAGCTCGATTTACTTTTGTGACGCTAGACAGGTTCTGTGCACGTAAACGGCAGAACGAGATCCTCGAAAATTCTGCGATACTGCTCACAACTCCAGCTATGCGCCACCATAAGCTTTCTGCACGTAGTCCGCTGATAGACGCCATCAGTATTGAACTACAAATTTGACTTGCACCTCTATCAGTAACGGTTCAAAAAATAAGGCAGAATATAAGCGCCTACCTTCTTGCCTCACTGTGCACACCAACACATCAAGGTCCTTCCAGGAGCATGAAGCCGGGTGCTGGGGGGCGTTGTAACATTAGCTTCGGTGAGTTTCACTACTTGAATTCGAAATTCCATTAGAAATTGGATAAATTGACGCCGCGTTTGGCTTTTCCGTCACTTTGGAGGCGGCCATGTTGGTTTAAACTGCTTTGGATATGGATCGAATTGGCTATGGATGTGCGCGCCCCTTGCAAAAGTCGCAATAATGAAACGAAAAAAAAAAAGATTATTGCTGTTTGAGCGAAGGCGATTTGCTTTCGTGCACTCGCCAAAAATACACTCAGTTCGTTATTGATCAAAGTAGCACGCTGAACTCGCACTCGCGCGCCAGACTCGAGGCACGGGGAAACAAAAAAACACACACGCACTGGGCGCTAACTTGAACTGATTTTATTGCGAGAGCAATTATATGGACAGTCTCGGCTGGATTTTGCCGTCGCCGTCGCCGCCGTCATGCACCGTATATGTAGAAGTATGTATATATATATAAAAGCCCCAAAGAAAAGTAATTCAGAAAACTGCTTCCGAAGCACGGAATCGAACCAGGGACCTCTTGCTCCGCAGCGAGTGGCGCTATCCACTACGCCACGAAACGCAGATCCTCCACGTAGCTAACGGCGAGCATTATATACACACCCTTTACCGCTGGACGGACTCAGAGACGGCCGGCGCTGATAAGCGTTTCTTCATTACCAGCGAGATGGCGCTAGGAGCGCGACGGGTGCATTTAAAAGTCGTCGGCGAGTCTCGCGCACTTCGTATATTTGCTGAGAGAGAACCTTGGCCTTCCGCTGTCTGCTCGCGCGGTTTTTCTCGTGGTGAGGGCAAGAGGGATGTTTCAACCTTTCACCGTGATGTTCGCGCTCATGTTACGGAGCGTACGAAAGTCACTCGAGCTCAAGAGACGCCGCTAAACGAACACACAGAAGATGAGCGCGAACAATCAAGTGTCACAGCTCGACACTTGAAGCACGCTAGTTTCCTTCGCTGCTTCGGCCGCCTTTGCAACAGGAGCGCTGTTCAAACTGAGAGTATCCATTGGCGAGCCTCACTTCGTATAGCATTAATTTCTTGCTATCGCATTCATTGCTTCGCCCTTGCGGCGAAACTGTGACTTTTTTAATTGCAGGAACACAGCACACAGATATGCTTCATTGGACTAACACACCACGTGTTCAGAGCATCCTGATAACGACATCCGCTACATGTGTAGGACCGCATGTGATAAGCAACTATGCCATGCGCACAAAACTTTTATATGTATTCGGGTTTTCTTAAGTTCAGAATTACTGCACAGGTAAGAGTCCTTTGATCCTGACCACTAGAAATGGTTTCATTATGACAGCTTAAACATCAGTTGCCAATGCCAGAATCACTGATTTTCACGAAGTGAAAGAGAGTTGTAACACAATATGCAGAAACAGAGTGTTTAAAGATACTGCATCTTGACGTCAAAACAGAGCATTCCCAAAAATGAAATGCAAAGCTGGCTGCAGAAAAGCTCTCTAATCAATTATTAACGATGCCATTCAATAGATAAAACAAGTGGTCAGAAATATTACGCAACTACACTCCTAACGAGAACGGATAACTGGGCTAGTTTGTGGGAACTCATGTTAAGGCAGGTAGCGCAAAGAGACACGGACACAAGCGAAGAATAAGTGCACAGAACAAGCGCCTTTTTTTTGGCGCTTGGTCCTGTGCACTTATTCTTCGCTTGTGTCCGTGTCTCTTTGCGCTACCTGCCTTAACATGAGTACACTCCTAAACACATAATGTTACAATCGCAGGGGGAAACACGCGCAGGAAACAAATCATTTGCATAATGATGCCAAGCTTAGGCAAATAAATTGTGGAACCACTCTAGCACAATTCTGGGACAACAGACAGGTGCGGTTTCTTAGTCTCATACGTTTCCGTGATAATTACTCAGGCTGCTACAGAAAGCGTTTGATTCTACAGCAACAAGAACATTATAATTCATTGTAAAGTTGACTTCATGTGAGCACTGGTAATTGATGTTTAGTTTATCATTATGGAAACATTTTTTAGTAGTTGGGTACAAAGGGCTCTCATCTGTGCAATGAGCCTAAACCTAACAAAACCTTAAAAATATTGAAAGTATGGTGGTGCATTAATCAATAAAAAGAATGCATGCTGTTTTCATAGGTATGACTCGCCATAAACTTGAGCCATGCAAGTTGTAGTGCAATCCTGCCCTAGATGATTCATTGATCAGCTAACTATGCTAAAAATTGGCGTCCAGAGTTTTATATAAAACTGTAAAGCCTATGCTGTTGTCTCTCCTTTGTCTTCGTCTCAAGTGCACCTTCATTCATTTTACACCATGCACTTCAACCAGCTAGCCCAGCCGTCGATTCGTTTGCACTATATTAGACTCAAAGCATTTTTCTGGAAACAACAGCACTTTGACAGTTTCTTTCGGCCCGCCCACCCGATGTCTTTTCTTTATTGATGTATTTCTTTTCGTAGAAAGACATACTATATCAATGTCTTTCTTTGTTGATTTCTATCTTTGTCTATGTCTTTCTATATCTATTTCTCCTTTAGTTACAGACAATATCGGGCATGCTGTTACACAGCAATATTAATTAATTTACAAATGGTTCTATTGATGTACGCTGTAGTCATCACAATTTCAAATTTGGATACCATATGTGCTGTTGCCGATGGCAGACAACATTGGACAGTCACATTTCACATCTCATTAAGCATTTAAGGCTTTCACCTCAATAAAATCACATTTACAATTGGTTCTAGCCTCTACTCGAACAGCTGGCTTCAATTAACATTTGCGAACAGCAGAGTAACAAAAGTAGCTGACCAAAACAGTTCAAAACATTCATCATACGACAGCAGCACTATTCAGGTTATGGTTTTAACAAAGCATGGTGCTTCATTCTTCATTTTTGTCCATATGCAGGACTCCAGGACAATGAAAGAAGACATAGAACATGAAATGAAAGAGTACCTCACTGGCTTCAACATAATCAAGGAAAAAAGAACATCTGAAGAGAAACCGGGAACCTGCACAAAAATTGCGCAGGCAATCGTTCAGGAATTGCAGAAGCCAACAATTGATGAATGTGCTGCGCCATGGGCTGGGCCAGCATTAGAGAACATCTTTGCAAAGCTCAAGAGCATGCCTGTGCCAGTAGAAAAGTTGCTTGCAGTGGTACCTACAAAAAAAATTGAAAAGCAACGTCGCTTTACTTCCACAAAAAAAAAAAAACACATGACCACTACAAATCGCATGGGCAAGCCAAATTTACTGGAAGAAAAAATGGTCTCGAACATGTCAGCCGCTGGTGGTTCAGGTAAGCATACTGGGTTCGACCACACATACGCCAAATCTTGTTAATCATCTATACAACATAGCTTGATTCTGTGTAGCTTTATATGCAGACTAAAAAATGTGTTCATTTGTATAAAAAAATTTAATTGTGGAGTTTCACTTGGCAAAATCACACGCTGATTATGAGGTGTGCTTTAGAGCGTACTCTGGATTTATACTGACCACCAGCAGTTTTTTCATGCGCATTTTCACACGCGACCTAAGTACCATTCCCAATATGAACAAGGCCCAAATATGAGACGATACTTTCAATATTTGTGGTGTCTTGTAGGAAGCTGGCACTGGAGTTCTGGTAAACATTTTTTTATAATTGTTTTCTCTTCAAATAATTTTCTCAAGCAGATTAATCGTGCAAGTTTTTCCATTGATCATCATCATTATCAGTTTAGTCTATGTCTCCTGTAGGCCAAAAACACCTCCAAATAATCTCCAATTTATGCTATCTTGCGCTGGTTGATTCCATTTAATTCGTGCGAACTTCTTGATATTATCAGCCAACCCAACCAACTGCCGTCCTCAACTGTGTTTCTCATTCCTTCGTATCCATTCCGTTCCTTGAACTGACCGCCGACTATCGGTACTACGCATTACGTGGCCAGCCCAGGCCAATCATTTTTGCTTAATGTCATCGAGAACATTGGCTATGCCTGTTCATTCTTTAATCCACTCTGCTGTTTTCGAATCTCTTAAAGGGGTCATGAACCACTTTTCCAAGTAATGATCCAGTGACCTTAGTATCAGAGTTTACTGCCTCCCGAATCGATTGCCGCAAAAATTTCTCGAATCCGTCAAGAATCAGCGGAGTTACAGGAGTTTGGCGCACGCTCCCAGCGCTTTCTCTCTTTTCTCGTGCCGACGAGCGCACTCGAAGCTAAACAGGGAGGGACGACACGGGGGAAAGAAGTTACGTCAGTGCGCGTTATGAAACGCGATCGCTCTCCCGCTGTGATTCGCTTGCGCGAGTGCGGCTACCGTGTACTGAAGAGTGCGGCGCCGGCAAGTGGCGGCACCCCGCGGCAAGAAGCGCATCTGATCCGAACGCCGCTCTCGATTTACGTCGGCTATCGGCCAATAAGCATGCTATGTCTCTTGCGACGTAAACTGACAGATCCGCGACGTAAACTGCCTGACGCCCCGCCCACCGACGAGAGTGAGAACCGGCCTCTGTTTGAAAAGAGGGCGCCTGGGGAAACGGCAACTTCGCGCTCCGCTTGTGGCCTTTACGCGGCGCGCACGACTGTAGTATTTGGCAGAGCAGTTCATAGCCGTGTCAGCTTTCTGCAGGATGTGTTTTTTTAACAAGTCCAAGGGGTGCTTCATGACCCCTTTAATGTTTGGCTATGATTTTCTACTTCAAAGGGGCCCTGCAACGCTCTTCCTAGTAATCATCAAATGGATTCATTAAAGGAGTTTATTGCCTCACAAATCGACTGCCGAAAAAATTTTAAAATTCGTCAAATACGAGTGGAGTTACACGGATTTGCTGCACGCTTTAAGCACTTTCTCTCTCTTTTCACACCAGTGAGTGCGCTCAAAGCTACGCAGAGGGGGGATGAAAAGGAGGCAAGAAGCTACGTCCAATTGTCAGCGCATGTCATAACCTTGAGCACGTTCTTTCTTTCTTTTTCTTCTTCTTCGAACGTATGCCTTACTTTCAATGTGATCGCGAGAGCACGCAGGGGCACGTGGCAGTATCTTGCAGCAGCCGCGCTAACTATGCAGCTCACAATACTCAAATCAGCCAATGGCCATGGACTTTGCGTTTATAACGCCGTCATTTGGGTTTATGGCATCATTTGTTGAGAGAAGAGGGAGCGATTTCTAGCTGACCTTGAGAATTAATTGTAAGTCCAGGCTGTGTGCTGCGCTATAATGTTTGGCTAATGTGTTCTCAGGAACCTCGACTACCGATCGGCAGCATTTTCTGACCATGTTGAAAAAGTGTTGCAGGGTCCTTTGAGGTATGCTGTGTGGTCCCTAATTTCTCCTCAAGTTCACCTGTTATCACTCAAAGTTTCTGCCACGTATTTAAGCACTGGTAGAATGCAATGGTTGTACACTTTCTGCTCCAGGGACAGCGGTAAGTTGCCTGTCAGGATTTAGGAATCTCTGCTTTATGCACCCTAGCCCAACCTTATCCTTCAGCGAATTTCTTTGAGATTCCCGGTGCAAAAATTTCAAATAAAACCGATTGTGAACTGGTAGGTCTGTAATGCTACTTTTCCGTCTTCTACGTCTCCCTTCTTGTGTATTACTATAACATTGATGCTTTTCCAACTTGGTGGCACATTTGAGGTCTTATCACACAGTGTGCAGACTGTCACAAGTTTCTCAAATATAATGTCCCATCCACCTTTAATAAAATCAACCATTATGCAGTCTTGTCCAGCTGCTTTTACATGAGGCACATGTCGTATGGCCTTTCTAACCTCAGTGATAGTTACAAATGGAAATTTACTGAACTGTTCTACTTTGATTTCATTTGGGGATGAATCACTTATTTGCAAAATGGACAGTTCAGAATATAAGTCTTCTGTTACTTTCGCAACATCATTCAGTTTACCATTAATATTGCCATGCTTATCTTTCGCTGAATGCATTTCGGTCTTTCCTATAGAGTTGCCTGGTAGCTGTTTCAATGCCATCACCTTTTTCACTGCTCTTTGATATCGTAATTTCATATGTCACTGGGCTTATACTTATTGATAGCTTTAATAGCTAAGCAAATTCTATCTTTCTATGCCCACCCACTTATCTGTTGTTGTTTCTTTATCCAGTCTTTTGTGGTTCAAGAGATGTTGCTTACTTCTTGCATTGATGCTTTACCTCCAACTTCGATTGCAGATTCAGAAATCGGTCTAGTTGTGGTTTCCTCTATGTCTTTTGTTTCTTCTTGTTCTAAGGTGTCGTATTTGTTTTCTAGGGGAATTCTAAAGTCTTCTGTTTTTTTTCCTGGCTATACCTGGGTTGGCCTGTGCATTAGTGGTTATTTTTTGTGTGTGTTCTTCAAAGTGGGGGCAAGGATTGCACTCACTAGCCTATGATCGCTGCATTTTGCATATCTATACCCTGTAGCTATCAGATGAATGAGATCACTAAGACATTTAAACATTTTTTTAATGATCAAGTGACTGGGACAAACTACCACCAGTCCACAAAGAGAATGAGAACTATGAATCTTGAACTGTAACACAGCTGTATGGTTCCATGTCGTACATTTGTTTATGATGTTGATGCGTGTGAATGATATGTTTTTATTGATCATTGTTTATTCTTATTGTGTATTAGTTAGCCCTGTGCTTCATGTGTTTATTAAAGCAACTATTATTAAAGCAACTATTTTTTTTCTATGTTCATTACTTATTTACACGCACACAACATACATGCACACACATCCACATATACCTAACAGAATGGCTGATTGGGTGAGTTGGTAATTCATGATACTTGAAATATGAGGGCGTTACTACAAATGAACTTAAGTATCATATATAACTACTTCTGGTCATTTGCCCTGCTGTTCTGGGCTCAAGGCCTGCAGTATCCTGCTAACAGATAAAACAAAACTTCTACTCCATTTTGTGATGTGTTTATATCTGCTTACCTATTGCGAAGCAAGTTTTTACGAACTCACTGGAAAGATAAAGAGCATGCTTGATACTGGCTGTTGGGTTTGTGCCCAATTCTTGCAGATTTATATGTTGCGTTCCCCAAAGCAACTCTGCCTACGCAAAGCCCCAAACCTTGCTTGTGCTTGTCTGTAATGTCGTTTGGGTTTTTCAGTACTCCCTGCAGGTCTGCATGGGCAACTTTTACGTTACACTAATATGAAAAATATAAAAGTCCTAGTTAGAGCATGTGGTGACAGCATCATGGTGTCAAATAATTTGCAATACCGATGCCACTTGTCCAGTAAACTTTGTGCATGCTAATAAATGCATTAAAAAGTGTGTGATCATGCAGGGTGGTCATTTCAACACCTGCGGTATGGCAAGTGATTTATAACTTTTACAAACCTTTACGAGTCGTGTGTGGCATGCCGCATGACATTCAGAGTTTTTAGTTTTATAGACTCAAGCTATCCCTCCTATAGCATTTCGCACTTTTCCTTATTTCTTATTTATTCTTTTTTTGCATTGCGCATAAAAAAATGGGATGAGCCAGTAAATTTTCATCCTTCCTAAATCTTTTACCGTAAGCTGCATTAAAATCGAATAATTTGCAGGAAAACTACAGCCCAATGAAACAGGTCAGTTCTAATAGAATCACCATGCACATTTGAATAAATGTCTAGCTGGCATGATTTCACTGCCACGGCAATAGCAGCTTTGCTGGATGCATTAGGCAGCGTTTTGAGAATATGACACCGATTTCCTCACTCAGCCTTTTCAGACAAGCGGTGAAAACCATAATAACGGTGTCACACAACCCCTTTCGATCACAATCGGGCCTGATCCACATCGAATTTCTTGATCATGATTGGGTCTTTACTCAAGCTGAAGAAGGCGGCCATCGCTGTTTCATAAATTTAATACCCATAGGGTTCAAACGCGATGTAAAGGCGGTGTCTAGCGTTACGCCCAGACGTAACGATTAACAGTTGCTAAAGTAACGTCCAGGGTGCCGCTCAGGGAGCGCACTTGACCTCTCACTTCACCAACATACGTGGATTGTCACTCGGGGAGACAGTATCGCTGAGCCCGCAGCGCATTCACTGTGAACACGCGTCCCGGACGCAACACGTGCGCTCCGCCTCTTTCAGCTACGCTACTATAAGTACACATGCGTACCACATGCAAAAAGTTCGTCGTCTACAAGATCGACATCTTCAGAAATTCCGAGGCCCTTTAACAAAAGCAAGGGGCAATCTCGAAGCGTTCGATGGGTGGTAAAAACTGGAACGGACGGAAAAGTAGCAGCGTGACAGGAGTATCATACACACCTCGGCCGCAGATCACCATCCGCGCGCGCACAAACTTCGTATTCGTAGACAAGTTTAACACGCGCCATCAACAAGCAGCTGGGTCTCTTAGGGATAAACAGTTGCCTAGGTAGTACCCAGACGTAGAGGGATTTTGAAGGAGCAAGCGGACGAAAAGTCCTCAGATCACAAGTTACCCGCCCCTTGCACTAGCGTCCCCTGGCGGCATCGGCGCGCAGAGAGGCCCCGTCTGGCAAGGGAAACGCGCTGCGCTCAGCACACCTCCCCATTCTAGCCACCCTACTTGGGGACCGGTTTCCGCGGCCGCTTTTCACACCTCCCCATTCTAGCCACCCTAACGTTGCAGCTCCCATAGACACTAGCGCCAGAGATCCCTCTAGTAAGTATTGTAGGAAAATATATGATCCATCCATCCATCCATCAACTTTCTGTGGCAATGAAGGGAAAGCTACGGGGGCGGAGCGTCTGCACATGTACTGCTACGCGAAGTAGTCCGGTTCGGCGCGCGTCTCGTAACGCCGTGGAAAGTGATGGGACAAATTTCTTGGCAATGAAGGGAAAGCTACGGGGCGGAGCGTCTGCAAATGCACTTCGACGCGAAAGTAGTCCGGTTTGGCGCGCGTCTCGTAACGCCGTGGAAAGTATGGCTAGCGCTGCATTCTACGCAACGCTGCTTAGCATCTAAGGTACGGGTAAAAGGCCGCCACTATTTCACGCATGCAAAAACGCAAAGTGACAACGTATAAAGTAAAAGAAATACAAATATCTCGCTCGTGTGCGCTGCGTTCCGCCTCAAAAAGCTACATGTAGAAAATGAAGGAGTAGTTTATATATCACACTCAGAAAATACGGACGCAATTGTGGGACTACATTCATTAGCGGTAGGATACGTGCATTGTGGCTCTGTAGCCTTCGCTTCATTGCCAAGTTGCATCCATCAAGGTACGGGTAAAAGGCGCCACTATTTCACGCATGCAAAAACGCAAAGTGACAACGTATAAAGTAAAAGAAATACAAATATCTCGCTCGTGTGCGCTGCGTTCCGCCTCAAAAAGCTACATGTAGAAAATGAAGGAGTAGTTTATATATCTCACTCAGAAAATACGGACGCAATTGTGGGACTACATTCATTAGCGGTAGGATACGTGCATTGTGGCTCTGTAGCCTTCGCTTCATTGCCAAGTTGCATCCATCAAGGTACGGGTAAAAGGCGCCACTATTTCACGCATGCAAAAACGCAAAGTGACAACGTATAAAGTAAAAGAAATACAAATATCTCGCTCGTGTGCGCTGCGTTCCGCCTCAAAAAGCTACATGTAGAAAATGAAGGAGTATTTTATATATCTCACTCAGAAAATACGGACGCAATTGTGGGACTACATTTATTAGCGGTAGGATACGTGCATTGTGGCTCTGTAGCCTTCGCTTCATTGCCAAGTTGCATCCATCAAGGTACGGGTAAAAGGCGCCACTATTTCACGCACGCAAAAACGCAAAGTGACAACGTATAAAGTAAAAGAAATACAAATATCTCGCTCGTGTGCGCTGCGTTCCGTCTCAAAAAGCTACATGTAGAAAATGGAGTATTTTATATATCTCACTCAGAAAATACGGACGCAATTGTGGGACTACATTTATTAGCGGTAGGATACGTGCATTGTGGCTCTGTAGCCTTCGCTTCATTGCCAAGTTGCATCCATCAAGGTACGGGTAAAAGGCGCCACTATTTCACGCATGCAAAAACGCAAAGTGACAACGTATAAAGTAAAAGAAATACAAATATCTCGCTCGTGTGCGCTGCGTTCCGTCTCAAAAAGCTACATGTAGAAAATGGAGTATTTTATATATCTCACTCAGAAAATACGGACGCAATTGTGGGACTACATTTATTAGCGGTAGGATACGTGCATTGTGGCTCTGTAGCCTTCGCTTCATTGCCAAGTTGCATCCATCAAGGTACGGGTAAAAGGCGCCACTATTTCACGCACGCAAAAACGCAAAGTGACAACGTATAAAGTAAAAGAAATACAAATATCTCGCTCGTGTGCGCTGCGTTCCGTCTCAAAAAGCTACATGTAGAAAATGAAGGAGTATTTTATATATCTCACGCAGAAAATACGGACGCAATTGTGGGACTACATTTGTTAGCGGTAGGATACGTGCATTGTGGCTCTGTAGCCTTCGCTTCATTGCCAAGTTGCATCCATCAAGGTACGGGTAAAAGGCGCCACTATTTCACGCATGCAAAAACGCAAAGTGACAACGTATAAAGTAAAAGAAATACAAATATCTCGCTCGTGTGCGCTGCGTCACGTCTCAAAAAGCTACATGTAGAAAATGGAGTATTTTATATATCTCACTCAGAAAATACGGACGCAATTGTGGGACTACATTTATTAGCGGTAGGATACGTGCATTGTGGCTCTGTAGCCTTCGCTTCATTGCCAAGTTGCATCCATCAAGGTACGGGTAAAAGGCGCCACTATTTCACGCATGCAAAAACGCAAAGTGACAACGTATAAAGTAAAAGAAATACAAATATCTCGCTCGTGTGCGCTGCGTTCCGTCTCAAAAAGCTACATGTAGAAAATGGAGTATTTTATATATCTCACGCAGAAAATACGGACGCAATTGTGGGACTACATTTGTTAGCGGTAGGATACGTGCATTGTGGCTCTGTAGCCTTCGCTTCATTGCCAAGTTGCATCCATCAAGGTACGGGTAAAAGGCGCCACTATTTCACGCATGCAAAAACGCAAAGTGACAACGTATAAAGTAAAAGAAATACAAATATCTCGCTCGTGTGCGCTGCGTTCCGTCTCAAAAAGCTACATGTAGAAAATGGAGTATTTTATATATCTCACTCAGAAAATACGGACGCAATTGTGGGACTACATTTATTAGCGGTAGGATACGTGCATTGTGGCTCTGTAGCCTTCGCTTCATTGCCAAGTTGCATCCATCAAGGTACGGGTAAAAGGCGCCACTATTTCACGCATGCAAAAACGCAAAGTGACAACGTATAAAGTAAAAGAAATACAAATATCTCGCTCGTGTGCGCTGCGTTCCGTCTCAAAAAGCTACATGTAGGAAATGAAGGAGTATTTTATATATCTCACGCAGAAAATACGGACGCAATTGTGGGACTACATTTATTAGCGGTAGGATACGTGCATTGTGGCTCTGCAGCCTTCGCTTCATTGCCAAGTTGCATCCATCAAGGTACGGGTAAAAGGCGCCACTATTTCACGCATGCAAAAACGCAAAGTGACAACGTATAAAGTAAAAGAAATACAAATATCTCGCTCGTGTGCGCTGCGTTCCGTCTCAAAAAGCTACATGTAGAAAATGGAGTATTTTATATATCTCACTCAGAAAATACGGACGCAATTGTGGGACTACATTTATTAGCGGTAGGATACGTGCATTGTGGCTCTGCAGCCTTCGCTTCATTGCCAAGTTGCATCCATCAAGGTACGGGTAAAAGGCGCCACTATTTCACGCACTGCAAAAACGCAAAGTGACAACGTATAAAGTAAAAGAAATACAAATATCTCGCTCGTGTGCGCTGCGTTCCGTCTCAAAAAGCTACATGTAGAAAATGGAGTATTTTATATATCTCACTCAGAAAATACGGACGCAATTGTGGGACTACATTTATTAGCGGTAGGATACGTGCATTGTGGCTCTGTAGCCTTCGCTTCATTGCCAAGTTGCATCCATCAAGGTACGGGTAAAAGGCGCCACTATTTCACGCATGCAAAAACGCAAAGTGACAACGTATAAAGTAAAAGAAATACAAATATCTCGCTCGTGTGCGCTGCGTTCCGTCTCAAAAAGCTACATGTAGAAAATGGAGTATTTTATATATCTCACTCAGAAAATACGGACGCAATTGTGGGACTACATTTATTAGCGGTAGGATACGTGCATTGTGGCTCTGTAGCCTTCGCTTCATTGCCAAGTTGCATCCATCAAGGTACGGGTAAAAGGCGCCACTATTTCACGCACGCAAAAACGCAAAGTGACAACGTATAAAGTAAAAGAAATACAAATATCTCGCTTGTGTGCGCTGCGCACTGTCTCAAAAAGCTACATGTAGAAAATGGAGTATTTTATATATCTCACGCAGAAAATACGGACGCAATTGTGGGACTACATTTATTAGCGGTAGGATACGTGCATTGTGGCTCTGTAGCCTTCGCTTCATTGCCAAGTTGCATCCATCAAGGTACGGGTAAAAGGCGCCACTATTTCACGCACGCAAAAACGCAAAGTGACAACGTATAAAGTAAAAGAAATACAAATATCTCGCTCGTGTGCGCTGCGTTCCGTCTCAAAAAGCTACATGTAGAAAATGGAGTATTTTATATGTCTCACTCAGAAAATACGGACGCAATTGTGGGACTACATTTATTAGCGGTAGGATACGTGCATTGTGGCTCTGTAGCCTTCGCTTCATTGCCAAGTTGCATCCATCAAGGTACGGGTAAAAGGCGCCACTATTTCACGCATGCAAAAACGCAAAGTGACAACGTATAAAGTAAAAGAAATACAAATATCTCGCTCGTGTGCGCTGCGTTCCGTCTCAAAAAGCTACATGTAGAAAATGGAGTATTTTATATATCTCACTCAGAAAATACGGACGCAATTGTGGGACTACATTTATTAGCGGTAGGATACGTGCATTGTGGCTCTGTAGCCTTCGCTTCATTGCCAAGTTGCATCCATCAAGGTACTGGTAAAAGGCGCCACTATTTCACGCACGCAAAAACGCAAAGTGACAACGTATAAAGTAAAAGAAATACAAATATCTCGCTCGTGTGCGCTGCGCACCGTCTCAAAAAGCTACATGTAGAAAATGGAGTATTTTATATATCTCACTCAGAAAATACGGACGCAATTGTGGGACTACATTTATTAGCGGTAGGATACGTGCATTGTGGCTCTGTAGCCTTCGCTTCATTGCCAAGTTGCATCCATCAAGGTACGGGTAAAAGGCGCCACTATTTCACGCATGCAAAAACGCAAAGTGACAACGTATAAAGTAAAAGAAATACAAATATCTCGCTCGTGTGCGCTGCGTCACGTCTCAAAAAGCTACATGTAGAAAATGGAGTATTTTATATATCTCACTCAGAAAATACGGACGCAATTGTGGGACTACATTTGTTAGCGGTAGGATACGTGCATTGTGGCTCTGTAGCCTTCGCTTCATTGCCAAGTTGCATCCATCAAGGTACGGGTAAAAGGCGCCACTATTTCACGCACGCAAAAACGCAAAGTGACAACGTATAAAGTAAAAGAAATACAAATATCTCGCTTGTGTGCGCTGCGCACTGTCTCAAAAAGCTACATGTAGAAAATGGAGTATTTTATATATCTCACGCAGAAAATACGGACGCAATTGTGGGACTACATTTGTTAGCGGTAGGATACGTGCATTGTGGCTCTGTAGCCTTCGCTTCATTGCCAAGTTGCATCCATCAAGGTACGGGTAAAAGGCGCCACTATTTCACGCATGCAAAAACGCAAAGTGACAACGTATAAAGTAAAAGAAATACAAATATCTCGCTCGTGTGCGCTGCGTTCCGTCTCAAAAAGCTACATGTAGAAAATGGAGTATTTTATATATCTCACTCAGAAAATACGGACGCAATTGTGGGACTACATTTGTTAGCGGTAGGATACGTGCATTGTGGCTCTGTAGCCTTCGCTTCATTGCCAAGTTGCATCCATCAAGGTACGGGTAAAAGGCGCCACTATTTCACGCATGCAAAAACGCAAAGTGACAACGTATAAAGTAAAAGAAATACAAATATCTCGCTCGTGTGCGCTGCGTTCCGTCTCAAAAAGCTACATGTAGAAAATGGAGTATTTTATATAGTCTCACTCAGAAAATACGGACGCAATTGTGGGACTACATTTATTAGCGGTAGGATACGTGCATTGTGGCTCTGTAGCCTTCGCTTCATTGCCAAGTTGCATCCATCAAGGTACGGGTAAAAGGCGCCACTATTTCACGCATGCAAAAACGCAAAGTGACAACGTATAAAGTAAAAGAAATACAAATATCTCGCTCGTGTGCGCTGCGTTCCGTCTCAAAAAGCTACATGTAGAAAATGGAGTATTTTATATATCTCACTCAGAAAATACGGACGCAATTGTGGGACTACATTTATTAGCGGTAGGATACGTGCATTGTGGCTCTGTAGCCTTCGCTTCATTGCCAAGTTGCATCCATCAAGGTACGGGTAAAAGGCGCCACTATTTCACGCATGCAAAAACGCAAAGTGACAACGTATAAAGTAAAAGAAATACAAATATCTCGCTTGTGTGCGCTGCGCACCGTCTCAAAAAGCTACATGTAGAAAATGGAGTATTTTATATATCTCACTCAGAAAATACGGACGCAATTGTGGGACTACATTTATTAGCGGTAGGATACGTGCATTGTGGCTCTGTAGCCTTCGCTTCATTGCCAAGTTGCATCCATCAAGGTACTGGTAAAAGGCGCAACTTTTTCACGCAGGCAAAAACGCAAAGTGACAGCGTATAAAGTAAAAGAAATACAAATATCTCGCTCGTGTGCGCTGCGCACCGTCTCAAAAAGCTACATGTAGAAAATGAAGGAGTATTTATATATGCTCACTCAGAAAATACGGACGCAATTGTGGGACTACATTTATTAGCGGTAGGATACGTGCATTGTGGCTCTGTAGCCTTCGCTTCATTGCCAAGTTGCATCCATCAAGGTACGGGTAAAAGGCGCCACTATTTCACGCACGCAAAAACGCAAAGTGACAACGTATAAAGTAAAAGAAATACAAATATCTCGCTCGTGTGCGCTGCGCACCGTCTCAAAAAGCTACATGTAGAAAATGGAGTATTTTATATATCTAACTCAGAAAATACGGACGCAATTGTGGGACTACATTTATTAGCGGTAGGATACGTGCATTGTGGCTCTGTAGCCTTCGCTTCATTGCCAAGTTGCATCCATCAAGGTACTGGTAAAAGGCGCAACTTTTTCACGCACGCAAAAACGCAAAGTGACAACGTATAAAGTAAAAGAAATACAAATATCTCGCTTGTGTGCGCTGCGCACCGTCTCAAAAAGCTACATGTAGAAAATGGAGTATTTTATATATCTCACTCAGAAAATACGGACGCAATTGTGGGACTACATTTATTAGCGGTAGGATACGTGCATTGTGGCTCTGTAGCCTTCGCTTCATTGCCAAGTTGCATCCATCAACGTACGGGTAAAAGGCGCGAGTTTTTCACGCACGCAAGAACGCAAATTGACAACGTATAAAGTAAAAGAAATACAAATATATCGCTTGTGTGCGCTGCGTTCCGTCTAAGAAAATGCCCCCATCTCCCCCAAGGAAATCGTGAGGAAATGCGAATGCATTTCTTGCGCCGACAGTACAGGGCGTAGTAATTTTAATGGCGTAAAGCTGGACACATCGACGCGCTCAAGTGTCTCCCTTTTGGGCGCCTCTTTCAACGAACGCTTCCTACGTGCGTTCGTATTGCCACGCCCACTTCTTGTCTTGTTTTGATGTATTCGGGTTTGACCGGCAGGGACGGTTATCAACGCTCGACGCTGTCCGCGAAGTAGTGTTCTAGAAGCGTCGCGATTGTAGTAGATCGGTTTGTTAAGATTGCGCCCCGCACGCGAATGTTCCAGCTTTGTCTAGAGATTACGCCGCCACCAGCGATATTGCTGGAAAGTTCGATAGCGCCTGTATAAAAGCCGACGCGCGTGACCGCTTGTCAGTTGATCGACGGACGACGCCCTGTTCGCCGCTATCATTGTACAGCGTGTATTGCTGTAGTTCTAGTTCTCATTTTCCCGGCCACAAGTTCGGCCCAAATAAACAGTTTCATTCTGCCAACGCCGACTGCTGTCTTCGTCGACGTCACGACCACGTGACATCTGGTGGAGGTGCTGCTTCATGATCCGGACGCCACCGCGGAGCACTGACCCAAGCCCAAGCCGCGAAGAAGACGACTATAAGGTCAACCCGGATCCTCGAACCAGCCGCCGGTAGAAGGGACTACAACCAGAGTACGGGCTCCTTCCCGAAAACGCCAGGCAGCCGAAGACCGTCACATCTACCGCCGAGACGATGACAGACCAACTGCCACCTACAACGGTAGTGATGCAACAGCCAAGGGAGCCACCAACTTTCCGTGGATCTTCTTTTGAAGACCCGGAGAGCTGGCTGGAGACGTACGAGCGAGTCGCCGCCTTCAACCACTGGGACACTGCAGAGAAGCTGCGCCACGTCTACTTCTACTTAGAAGACGCCGCGAAGACGTGGTTCGAGAACCATGAATCGAGCCTTCAATCCTGGGACCTCTTTCGGACGACGTTCCTCAATACCTTCGCGAGCATCGTCCGCAAGGAAAAGGCCGCTGCTTTGCTGGAGACCCGGGTGCAGCTGCCAAACGAAAACGTCACCATCTTCACGGAAGAGATGACTCGACTTTTCCGTCAGGCCGACGCTGCGATGGCGGAAGACAAAAAAGTTCGTCCGCTCATGCGGGGTGTCAAACAAGAACTTTTCGCGGGACTTGTCCGCAACCCGCCCACGACGGTCGCCGAATTCCTCACCGAGGCTACAACTATCGAGAAGACATTGGACATGCGGACGAAACAGTACAACCGCTCGCCGCTGTCTGCAACCTATTCCGAAGTGCACTCACTAGCCACCGACGACTTGCGCGAAACCATCCGAGCGATCGTGCGGGAGGAGTTGCGCAAGCTGTTACCTTCGCCGCAGCCTCAAGTGGATTCCATCGCAGACATTGTCCGCGAGGAAATCAAAGAGTCACTGGGTGTTCCTCAGCCGGCACCGCCACAGCTTCAAGAAATGAGTTATGCTGCTGCAGCCCGACGCAACGCCCCCCCTCCTCGCCCGCGTCATGACGCCGCGCCGCCCCAGCAGTTCCGCCGCCAGGCACCACCGCCGCCACCACCGACGCCATACCGCCCGCCAACCGGCCAGCGATACACGCCGAGGAAGACCGACGTTTGGCGCGCCCCCGACCATCGTCCACTCTGCTACCACTGTGGAGAAGCTGGCCACACCTACCGCCGCTGCCAGTATCGACGGATGGGACTGCGTGGGTTCGCCATCGACGCGCCGCGTCCACAGCAGGGTGAACGACCACGTGACATCGCCGACTATCTGGCAGGAGCGCATTGGACCCCCCGAGGACCTTCCCGATCGCCGTCGCCAGGCCGCTACGCCTCTCCCCAACGCCGCCAGTACACTGGCCCGTTCCGGGGCCGGTCGCCTAGCCCGTATCCGGAAAACTAAGGGCAGCAACCGATGGAGGTGCGGTTGCTGTACGACGAAACATCGAAGATCCTCCGCCGCCGACGACGACGCCACGACGAAACCTTGAAGACCCGACGCGAACCAGACAGAGCCCTGACGACGAAGCCTCGCGGACCGAAGTGGACCTGACAACGCAACGGGGAAGCAGCGGAACAAACCGACGTAGCCGTGACCCGACGCCACGACCTAACTGCAATGCAAGACGACGAACTAGCGATCTCGACGTCCTTATCGACTGCCACAACGTCACAGCTCTCGTCGACACCGGAGCCGACTATTCTGTCATCAGTGGACCGTTCGCCGCGAAGCTGAAGAAGGTTAAGACCGCTTGGGAAGGCCCCGAAATCCGCACCGCTGGAGGCCATCTGATAACGCCGATTGGTGTCTGCACGGCGAGAGTCACCATCAATAACCGGACTTATCCTGCGAGCTTTGTAATCCTACAAAACTGCTCCAGGCATGCAATACTTGGAATGGACTTCCTAAGTGAACACGGCGCCGTCATCGACCTGAGGTCCGAGTCGATAACACTAACCTCAGATAAAGCGCTCCCGCCCCGCGTGACGCCAGGGAACCATGCATTGAATGTGATAGAAGAGCAGGTGACCATTCCGCCGCGTTCCAGCGTCATTATTTCCGTCGGCACCGAAAAAGCTGAAGACATCGAAGGTGTCATCGAGAGCGATCAGCGTTTGCTGCTAGATCGTGACATTTGCGTCGCAAGGGGCATTGCTCGGTTGCATGAAGGAAAAGGAAGCGTGATGCTAACGAACTTCAGCCAGGAATACAGACACCTGAGCAGGGGCACGACGATTGCATACATCGAAGAAATCTCGGCCGTCAGCGATGCGTTTGCATTTTCAGATTCTGACGAAGCTACGACGACGATTCCTGAGCCACCCTTCGACGTAAACCCAAGTCTTCCCGCTCGCCAACAGCAACAGCTTCGACGCCTTCTGCAGGAATACAGGGACTGTTTCTCGTCGTCATCGCGGGTCCGACAAACGCCCCTTGCTAAGCACCGCATCATAACAGAAGAAAATGCTCGACCACTCCGTCAGAGTCCCTACTGGGTTTCGACGCGGGAACGGGAGGCCGTTAAGAAACAAGTCGATGAAATGCTACACGACGACATCATCCAGCCGTCCAACAGCCCGTGGGCGTCTCCCGTGGTGTTAGTGAAGAAGAAGGATGGGACCCTACGTTTCTGCGTCGATTATCGTCGCCTGAACAAAATCACAAAGAAGGACGTGTACCCTCTCCCACGGATAGACGACACCCTGGATCGACTCCACAACGCGAATTACTTTTCGTCGATGGACCTCAAGACCGGCTACTGGCAAATTGAAGTCGACGAGAGAGACCGAGAAAATTTAAGACCGCCTTTATAACACCGGACGGCCTGTTCGAGTTCAAGGTCATGCCTTTCGGTCTTTGCTCGGCACCTGCGACTTTCCAACGAGTCATGGATACTGTATTAGCTGGCTTGAAGTGGCAGACTTGCCTTGTTTACTTGGACGACGTCGTTGTGTATTCCTCGAACTTCGACGAACACCTCCAGCGACTTCAATCCGTACTTCAAGCAATCAAGAACTCCGGGCTCACCCTGAAGCCAGAAAAGTGCCGCTTCGCGTACGAGGAGCTCTTGTTTTTGGGTCACGTGATCAGCAAGACTGGAGTGCTCCCAGACCCGCAGAAAACAGCTGCCATCGCCGCTTTCCCGCCACCCACCGACAAGAAGGCCGTGCGCCGATTTCTCGGCTTGTGCGCCTATTACAGACGCTTTGTCAAAGACTTTTCACGTATCGCCGAGCCACTAACGCAGCTCACGAAGACCGACGTCGAATTCAGGTGGCAAACAGCGCAAGTCGACGCATTTCATGAACTGAAACGACGCCTGCAGACACCTTCGACACTTGCGCATTTCGACGAATACGCCGATACGGAGATTCACACCGATGCAAGCAGCATAGGACTCGGCGCCGTCCTTGTGCAGCGGACGGGCGGACTGGAAAGGGTTATCAGTTATGCTAGCCGGTCGCTGTCTAAAGCAGAGGTGAACTATTCCACAACAGAAAAGGAGTGCCTCGCCATCATCTGGGCTACGTCAAAGTTTCGCCCCTACCTCTACGGCAGGCCCTTCAAAGTTGTGAGCGACCATCACGCCTTGTGTTGGCTAGCTAACTTGAAGGACCCTTCTGGTCGCCTCGCACGGTGGAGCCTAAGACTTCAAGAATTTGACATTACTGTCGTGTACAAGTCTCGGAAGGAAACACTCCGAGTTCGACTGCTTGTCTCGTGCCCCCGTCGACCCACCAACGCCCGACGTCCAGGATGATGACAGCTTCTTGGGAGCCATAAGTACCGAAGACTTCGC
Source organism: Rhipicephalus sanguineus (assembly GCF_013339695.2). NCBI lineage: Eukaryota > Metazoa > Arthropoda > Arachnida > Ixodida > Ixodidae > Rhipicephalus > Rhipicephalus sanguineus. The sequence goes on along the minus strand of NW_023615510.1, from coordinate 2,911 downwards.
CGAACGACAGCGAGCCGACCCGGAACTGAAGGGTCTAGTGGAATACCTGGAGGGCAGGACCATCGTTGTCCCAAAAGTATTCAGGCGAGGATTGGCATCATTTTCCATGAAAAACAACGTCCTCGTAAAGAAGAACTTCACTCCGGCCCGAGCCAGCTACCTTATCGTTGTACCTTCGGGACTGCGACCAGAAATTTTGCATGCCCTGCACGACGACCCAATGGCTGGACACCTCGGACTTTCCCGAACGCTCGCACGAGTACAAGAAAAGTACTACTGGCCGCGCCTTGCCGCCGACGTCACTCGCTACGTAAGGACGTGCCGAGACTGTCAGCGACGGAAGACACCGCCCACAAGACCAGCAGGCTTCCTTCAGCCGATCGAGCCTCCTCGGCGACCATTCCAGCAGATCGGGATGGACCTCCTGGGGCCGTTCCCAAAGTCGACTTGTGGAAATAAATGGATCGTCGTGGCTACCGACTACCTCACCCGCTACGCCGAAACAAAAGCCCTGCCCAAAGGCAGTGCCGCTCAGGTAGCGAAGTTCTTCGTTGAGAACATCGTCCTTCGACACGGCGCCCCAGAGGTTCTCATCACCGACAGAGGTACGGCGTTCACGGCTGACCTGACTCAGGCGATCTTGGAATACAGCCACACAAGCCACCGCCGCACCACCGCGTACCACCCACAGACCAACGGCCTCACCGAGCGTCTAAATAAGACCATCGCCGACATGCTGGCCATGTACGTCGACGTCGAACACAAGACGTGGGACGCCATCCTTCCGTACGTGACCTTCGCGTACAACACGGCCGTACAGGAAACGACGCAGATGACGCCATACAAGTTGGTCTACGGACGGAGCCCGGCAACGACGCTCGACGCCATGCTACCAAACGTGACCGACGAGGAAAACATCGACGTGACCACCTACCTACTGCGCGCCGAAGAAGCACGACAGCTCGCCCGCTTACGGATCAAGAACCAGCAGACGACTGACAGCCGCCGCTACAACCTTCGCCGACGCCACATGGAATACCAACCCGGTGACCGTGTGTGGGTATGGACGCCAATACGCCGACGAGGACTTAGTGAGAAGCTTCTTCGACGATACTTCGGACCGTACAGGGTACCTCGACGCCTCGGCGCACTCGACTATGAGGTTGTCCCTGACGGCATTACGAACTCTCAGCGGCGCCGTGCGCGACCTGAAGTCGTCCATGTCGTGCGCCTTAAGCCGTTTTTTGCGCGTTAGCGAGCCTGGGGACTCTATTTTTTCCTTTGTTATTGTAATTTATTTGTGTATGCACTTGTTTTTTTTTTCTCTCTTCTATGTTCTTTCACAAGCATCGGGACGATGCTTTTCAGAGGGGGGCAATGCCACGCCCACTTCTTGTCTTGTTTTGATGTATTCGGGTTTGACCGGCAGGGACGGTTATCAACGCTCGACGCTGTCCGCGAAGTAGTGTTCTAGAAGCGTCGCGATTGTAGTAGATCGGTTTGTTAAGATTGCGCCCCGCACGCGAATGTTCCAGCTTTGTCTAGAGATTACGCCGCCACCAGCGATATTGCTGGAAAGTTCGATAGCGCCTGTATAAAAGCCGACGCGCGTGACCGCTTGTCAGTTGATCGACGGACGACGCCCTGTTCGCCGCTATCATTGTACAGCGTGTATTGCTGTAGTTCTAGTTCTCATTTTCCCGGCCACAAGTTCGGCCCAAATAAACAGTTTCATTCTGCCAACGCCGACTGCTGTCTTCGTCGACGTCACGACCACGTGACAGTATCACCTCAGGGATGTTGCCACCGCCTTCAATGCAGCACAAACGCGTTTAGAACGCGCTGTTTTCAGGCTGTGCCAAGGCAGCACAAGCGCTAAAAACGCGTTTCAAACGCACTGCATTGAGGCGGTGGCGCAGGGAGGACGGCGAGAGAAGCGAGAGAGCGAACGGCGAGAGAAGGAGCGCGCGCGCCCGCAGCTGTTGCTATGGGAGAGGGAGTGAAAGCGGAGAGGCGCGCGGACAACGCCGGATGCCTCACATAGCCCGACTAAGAAATGCATTCGCATTTAAAAGCTACATGTAGAAAATGAAGGAGTATTTTATATATCTCACTCAGAAAATACGGACGCAATTCTGGGACTACATTTATTAGCGGTAGGATACGTGCATTGTGGCTCTGCAGCCTTCGCTTCATTGCCAAGTTGCATCCATCAAGGTACGGGTAAAAGGCGCGACTTTTTCAAGCACGCAAAAACGCAAAGTGACAACGTATAAAGTAAAAGAAATACAAATATCTCGCTTGTGTGTGCTGCGTTCCGTCTCAAAAAGCTACAAGTAGAAAATGAAGCAGTATTTTATATATCTCACGCAGAAAATACGGACGCAATTGTGGGACTACATTTATTAGCGGTAGGATACGTGCATTGTGGCTCTGTAGCTTTCCCTTCATTGCCACAGAAAGTTCACTGCGACTGGCGCGCCACCGCACGGCCGTCTGAGAAGGCAGTCGTTGAGAGCCCGAGCAGAAGCGAACGCTTTCCCGCGCCCGCTAGCACGCAGTTGTAGTTGTTCTGTGACGCAGTCATGAACTGCTGCGTCGTCGGTTGTACCAACAGGTACACGTCGTGCCCTGCGGGAACGACGTTTCACCGTTTCTCAACTCGTCCGTGCTTTATTGGGCGGCGGCAGAAGTGGATCACGGCTGTGCGACGAAAAAAAACGCCAGGCCTGCGCTGAAACCGCAGCACAGTCACAGCGAAAGCTGGAAGAGCGGCGTTTCTAGAGCCCGTTAAGCTCTCTTGGGGCTACAATACAAGTACACTATACTCGGCGACAGCTTTCCTTGACAGCACTGTGGAAGCTACAGAGCCGAACCGCCTGTATGCGCGCGCGCCAGGAAATAGTACCTA